>NW_007249324.1:491677-571346 GCF_000164805.1 Carlito syrichta | reverse complement strand
CTCACCTCAGCCTCCCAAAGGCGCGGGATTACAGGCTGAGCCACCGAGCCCGGCTTTTCACTTTTTAATGTGATTATTTTGTTTTATTGTTGAGTTGTTTGAGTTCCTTGTGTATTCTGGATATTATTCTCTTGTCAGATGAATAGTCTGCAAATATTTTCTCCCATTTATATCACCTGACTTCTGCATATATTACAAGGTTTAATAACCAAAATAACATGGTATTGGTATAAAAATAGACACATAGATCAATGGAACAGAGTAGAGAGCCATGAAATAAATTCCCATATTTATAGACAATTTGATTTGATTTTCTTTTTTTTTTTGAGTTGGAGTCTCACTCTGTTGCCCAGACTGGAGTGTAGTGGCCGCTCCGCAGCCTCGACCTGCTGGGCTCCTGTGATCCTTCCGCCTCAGCCTTTCAAGTCGCTGGAACTACAGGCGTGTGCTACCACCCCCGGCTATTTTTTATTTTTTTTATTGTAGAGATGAGGTCTCACCTGCCCAGGCGGTCTCGAACCCTCAGGCTCAGGCAATCCACTCATCTCAGCCTCACAAAGGCGCGGGATTACAGGCTGAGCCACCGAGCCCGGCTGACGATTGATTTTCAACAAAGGTGCCAAGAAAGCACACTGGGGATAAATAATAATAATGGTCAATAAATGGTCCTGGGAAAACTGGATATCCGTATTGATAAGAGTGAAAGTGGACCCTTATCTCTCACCATATACACAATTCCAATGTAATATCCCAAATTATTGTTTTTAATTTTAACGAATGCTATGAAGAAAATGAGCAGAGTGATATGATGGGAATTGGGGGAGAAACAATGCAAATTAGGGCTGTCAGGAAAGTTTTCTCCGAATAAATTCCATTTAAGCTAACTCCTGAGTGAAGAAAAAAAAGGAGTCAGAATGCCAAGGGTAGAGAGATGAACATTCTTGGCCAAGAGATGCAAGTCAAAAGCTCTCAGGAGAGAAAGGCTGTCGTGTTCAAGTTGCAGAAAGCAGATCAGTGTTGGTTAGATTGTAGTGAGGAAGGCAGATATTGCCAGGCAATGCTGTTGTTGGGAGGTAGAGAGGTCAGATAACACAGAGTTTTCTAGACTGTGGTAAAGGGTATGGATTTTGTTCTGAGAGAAATCTAAGTCTATAAATAATCTTGTAAAAATCATATTATCTTATAAAATACTTATATCAAAATTAAATTTTTTAATGATCAAGTGGATATAATATGAAGCTTTATTTTTTTCAAAATATGTATCAGCATTTAGTTTAGAACAAGCCCAGTACTCAAGAACTATTGGTGGTTATGGAATTATCTTAAACTTTCAAAGATATGTGTCTTTGAGATACTGACACTGAAGATGGCAAACAATCTACTGACATAAAATATCTAAAGGCAGAGGGGTAGAATCAGGATGTTTCAGTTTTGGTCTTTGTGAAGATAATTTTTAGTATCTCTCAGGGCTGATTTGCTTTGGAACACAAATAACTCTCTTTTCTAGACGTGGCATGGTTTGTCATCACTTGGAAATGTGACTATATGATTGGTCTATTGCCAGTTTTCAGTGGAAAAGTCATGGCATCAGAAAAATGTAAAAATAGGATGCTTTTGAGCCATAGCAGAGAATCCTAGGTTCCTTCACCAGTCCTGAGAACCATTCTTTAATTGAAACGAGATTTTAAAGATAATATTGTCTTTGAATTTACCATAAGATCTACGCTACTATACTATCATTTCAACATAGTACCTCTCATGGGTCACAAGTGACTTAGGCAGCACATGAAAAGGATCATAGTAACTTAGTCTCAATAGACACGACACCACCTACCACAGCTCTCTTGCCAGAAAAAGCATAATTTATACTTTTAACATTATTATTTGAAAATAATGTACACAAACTGTGCATCATAAAGTTGTGGGTAAAACTGATAAAAATGTTACTAGAATAAGCAAATTGCTAAATTACATAGACAATTCAGATGACTAAAGTCCTACAACTGTCTTTGTGGTAGAATTTGAAGTCATCACTTACAATATTTGTCTCTTTCAAATACAAAGAGTTTTAAGACTCACATATCAGTACTTTTAAATGATGTAAAGTTTTCAGTACTCATGGGGTAATAATTATTGTTTTGCTTCACTATTTTAAAAATACAAATAAAAATGCAAAACTAAACTGTCAAAAGAAAAATGCATAAAGTTTCAAGTTCATATTCAGCAATCTTTTCTTATAATAAAGACTCAGTACATAAAGTACAAGGGTAAATAGAGGGATAGAGAGAGAGAGAGAAAGAGAGAGAGAGAGAAACCCTTTTTCATCCTTACCAAATTAGTCTGTGTTTATAAAGATGTCAAACCTTCATTTTATCCAATAAAACATTTTTGGTATGGTAATGATGTTCCTCTGGTGAATTTGCCTAGAACTAGAATGATTTTTTTTTAAAAATCCAGCTTTGTAAACAAACGTGGAACTAAGACTGTTTTAAACCTTTAAACCAAAAGCAAGGCATGGTTTTTGTCTTAAATTTAGAATAAATTGAAAACATACATTGATGTTCTTTGTTTCAAATACATTTTGGAACACAGCAGACCACATTCAACCTAGCTAAATTATCTGAATGGATTTGGGGAGAAGAGAAAGAAGTCTGTTCATTTTAATATACCTTCAGAAATATTTTACTTCTTGATGATGACAGCAGCTCTTGCTGACAACTATTAATACATTATAAACACCCCATCAGAGTTATATAAAAACATGTCAGTTTTAAAGAGAACATCTTTGACAGCAAATTTTCTGATTGTGAAACAGCTGTGCCTTCAGTACAATGCATTAAGTAGTTTATTCCTTTTAGATAGTTAAATTGTGCATGAAATGTTGCTGGCGCAAGGGCTCCAAATCTGGCCTGATTAGCGAACATCTGTTACATTGGAAAAATTCATGTCTACCCTAATTAGCTGTCAGGCTGATGTACATCAGGCCTGATGGTGAGGGATCCTGTGCTGTTTAAGTCAAACAGGTTCCTCTCCTCTCCCGTCACCTGCCCTTTCAAATCTCTTCCTTTCGTGGGTTGCTGTAATTAGAGATGGTTGGACACACAATGGAACAGGCTACGGTCAGTTATAGTCCCATCTGTGCAATATTTTTATTCCCACCAAACTTGGGAGCCGAGAGATGAACTAGTTTAACAACTGCGAGGCTGTTAGACCTGTCAGATCTATGACATTTGATAATCCTGGCCCGGAGAGCTCCTTTGGAAAGACTCTTAGAACCCAAGTCACCATCTTGTGGTGACTAAAGGGTAACCTCGAGCTTCTGAATTGATCTCTGTCTCGTTTGTTTTAAATAGGAGTCGCTCTCAGCCAATTTTGAAACATTGCAGTGTGCTGTAGAAGTGACAGGATACTGTATGATCAGGTATAGAAAGGAGCAAAGAACAGTTAGGAAGAGGAACTGGATGTTCTGCAAATGGATTTTTCATTAGCTGACAGTTGGCTATAGACAGTGTCAGGCGGCAGTCGGAACCAAAAGATCTGATTTTATCAGGTTTATGAGTCTAGTATACACAGCGTTTTCCAAGGCAAATGAAACTTCCTTTGACCTGTGGATGGGTACAAATCAGAACTTCCTATTTGAACTGTTTACCTTTTCAGTAAACTGGAAAGTGCAGTTCGAAGTGTTCTCGAGCTGGTGAAATTCTCATTTGTTTGATAACAGTCTTTTATACAAGGGCCGGATTGTCTTGAGCTAAATTCAGATTTGACCTGAAAGATTAAGAATATATACGTAAGATTACAACATCAGGTTTTATTAGAGTGTGATTTGACCCAGGAAGAATGAAAAATCAGACTTTTTGTCCTTTGTATCATCCTTTCAAGATAATTCAAGTACAGGATTATTATTCCCAAGCATACATGAGGTATAATTGTAATGTATGCTAAAATTCAGTAATTGAGGACATGCTTTATGAAATGCTTGATGCAGGAAGTTATAAATGGGGAAACTCAACTATCCAGAGCATTCAGGATTTCTAGGTGAACTCATACAGGATCCTTTTAGAATTCTCAATATTCACGTCACAGTATTCCAGCTAAACCGGACTTGTGTTTTCTAACCTAAGTGAAGTTCCTCCCTCCTGCCTTCTGTTTCTTCCTTCCTTCTTATGAGTTTCCTTTCACCTTGAAGTACTTTCCCTGCCTACCCAAAGCTTGTCTAATAAGGCATTTAAGTATGATTTTAAGCACCAACTTTTCTACACTACTATCAACTCAGCTTGAGGGAAAAGGCACTTTCTTGAAACCACCACACTCTGCACTATGGTATCATGAGCATCATCTCCTAGCTGCGCCTCTTCTCAACAACCACAGTGTTTTGCACTTCTTTTATGGGACTTGCTAAACTTTTATTTAAATATTTGTTTAGCATAGTGTACCCCTTATCTCTTATGTTAGACTGGAAGATCCTTGGAGACAGAAACAATGCATTATTTATATATGTGTTCAATAAAGTATAGTTCACAATGGGGGCTCAGTCAATGTTTGTTGAGTAAATATAATTTGACTCAGATCAGAGGTATTCAAAGGCAGTGATAAGCTCCCAGGGAAATGCATCCATTTTGACTAAGCTCTAGTGAATTACAAGGACCCACGGCCATCTCCTGCTGCCTAGAGACAGCTACCACAGGCCAGTTGGGGGCCACTAGGGGCTGGTTTTAAAGTTCAAGGTGTCTTGCAGGTATGGTACATTCTTGGAAACGTTCACCAGCAATCCGTTAAAGAAAAGAATGGCCTGACTCTTCTCCACAGAGCCAACAAGAGTTCCTGAAGCATTCGGAGTTTTCTGATTTTGCCACATAAGGATCCCTGCAGGACACTGCTGGTCCAGGTCTTCTTCCAGCTTGTTCTGGATCTGCGTTTGCACTGCAGCTCTGCATGGAGGCTCTGAGACACTCCAGAACAATCGACTGTGAGTTGAACTTCCTCCTCCTTCCCATGTCTTCTTTTCTATGACATTTTCTAGAGTCTTCCACACTATAGTCTTCACTTATTAGGGATGAAGAATATAGAACATACTACAAAAACACATATTTTCTGCTTAGTTTTATGGATTTTAAAGAAACGAAACCATTTGCATTTTGTAAACACATGTAAAGTCTTCAAATTTTGTTCATTCCAGCTTGAAAATTGCTTTGTAGTAATTCATCAAAAGACAAAGTATTGTAATGTGATTTCATCCTGATTTGAAAGATACTTTTGAGAATTATTTTCCTTTTTGACAATTATATTAAAAGTTTCTTGAATTTTATAGCACATTTTCAAATGTTTTAATATAGATGACCTCATTTGAATAGATAAGCTATTTCCATTTTTATCCACTAAAAAACACACACACACAAACAGAGACTTGTGAATGCTTCCCAGGTCAGATTTTCTAATCAAATTATTATCATCATCATTCACTACAAACACAACTACAATCATAACAACCAATGATTTTTATTTAAGCATCTAGTATATGCCACTTCTAATTCAATATCTTACTGATCACAAACATTTCTGTAAGATTTTATTATCTCCATTTTACAGATGACAAAATTTGTACTCAGAGATTACATGATTTGTCTATGGCTACCCAGTTAAAAAATAACTGAGCCAGAATTCAACCCATATTTGATTCAAAAGTGATTAGCACAACTGCCATTCAAGAAAATATTTTTTTCATATTTTAAACGTTTAATATTTTAAATAAAATATTTTCATTTCACTATCTCCTTAAACTACTTTGAGGACTAAAAAAAAAAATGTATTTAAGTTAATGATATATTTCCCCAAAGCGTGCTAGGATTTTTACGTGTTTTACTTGCTTGATGGTGGCAGGTATAATTGAGTAGTTTTACAATAATTTACACCATAATTTCTTCATGTTATTATGTTTAACTGGGCAGATATAACTAATGTAAAGATATTGTTTAACCCAAACTGGTAAAGACTCTGAAACCTCCTCTTTGGGAAATTTAAAAGCCAAGTCTCTAAGGCATAGATTCCACTGAATTCTAATTTCTCTATGAGACAGAGTACAAGAACTGTAACAATGACTTTGAAATAGTTTTGATGATCCTTTATGGTTATACATAGCTTCTGTGTGTGATTTTGACTAACTTCATAAAAAAATTGAAAGGCTTTTTCTGCAGTTAATAAAGAGTGATACAACAAAAATATTTACTATGCACTATGCCAGCAACTAAATTAACCAGTAATAATTGTTTTCGGTGGTACCAATCAACAGCTGAGAAAAAAAAAAATCCCACAGGTCACTATATTTATCAAAATTATCCATGGTTTCTGTCCATCCTCTTGTATACCACTCTTTTAAACATCTTGAGCCACACACACAATCACACACTTAAACACACATATGCACATGGAGGGAAAAAAGCTAGTTTTTCTCCATGTTTATTTCTCCAAAAGCAATCTTGCAAACTTTTGAGTATTTTGCTTGTATCAGTAAGATAGCAAATACCTTATTACTATTCCAAGCCTGTAATTTACTCTTGAGACTGCTGATGCCACCCTTCCATGGAATCATTCCTGTCGTGTTGTGGATAGCAATAGGTCACTTCCTTCTTGTAGTGACTTGTTCTCTGAGTCTGTCAGAGACCAGTTAGTAAATGTTTACATTCCCTCAGGAAACGACTGCACATAGGCCTTCGAAAACTAGGAAGATCATCATTACATTCCTCTGCAAGCTTCATGTGATAGAAAGTGTAAACCTTTCTAAAAAGATTGTGCAGCTTCCATGAAGACTAACCCCTTTACTTTCAGCCAAGCAATGAACTTCTTCCTGAAGAGTTATCATGGGCCAACATTGGAGCCCAGTCTTCTGGGCAATGCCCCCAGTGCCTTGTGAGGGCCTTCATGTGAAGGATGGCCCCGGGGACGCCATCAGTAAGGTCCTGCTTGCTGATGTTCATTAAGATGGTGATGGGAAGAGGCAGCTGATGAAACACTTCCCTGGAATTGACACTGTTGCTTGGTAAACAGTAGCAGGGAGTAAACTATTTAGGGGAAATCATTCTTTACTGAATACAACTCCACATTAGTGATGATATGAAAGCACACCTGGGGCAGGATCCCAGAGTCACGTGCTACCACAATACATTAGGTCCCATCTTATGGATACTCTGAGTTCTACAGATCCATGGAATCCCCCTTTCAGAAATGATTTGCTGCGAATCTGAAAGGACTCAAAGATGAGCCCTGTGATACAGTAAAAGCTGGGATAGATGGGTTGCTATTTTCACCATGGGACTTTTTCACTAATAAATTTTTTTCAAAATAAGATTGCTTACTTTTAACTGTGACCATCTCACATATATGTATGCCAATACCCTGCATTTTTTTTTTTTTTTTGCTGGTGTGGAAATCATGATGCCCGAGCTCAAACAAGGCAGAGACGTTCATCAGGGTAAAGCTCCCACTTTGTTCTTAAGCCAAAATGATAAGTCAATTCACTCAAAACTGGAAGACAGGCCCTCTGTAGACACATCCCTAAAATAATTCTCTCAGTCAGTCAATATAGAGATGAAAATTAAACTTAGATTTTCTGACACTCCACTCTTGTTCTCTCACCACAAGATCCTCCCAGTTCACTGAGAAATCATTAGGTTTACACTATAAGCCAATTCTCCTAGAGGCCTGACAAATTTATAGCTTCTTCAAACATGGGCACCAAAGCAGAAGTTATCAATTATTTTCAAGGTGTCTAACTTTTAGCTGGGAATACATTGACACAGACATGTGATGGCATCTGTAATTCCAACCAGTCCTCAAGAGAATACCCACAGATGCCTTTCTGGAGCCCTTTCTAAGATAATAAAATAGGCTCTGGTCAGGCACACTGTACCTCACACTGTATAACAGCTTTTGACATAAATCTGGAACATGATTTACATTTGAAAGCACCAGATCAATATTTGAGGAGGGATTATTTTTTATCAACTTGGCTCTAATTCTCTGAAATATAAAGTTATTTTTTAAATGTCAAGACCGACTACACCCACCCTGGCACGGAATGGCTTTGTCGAAAAAGTTGAAAAAATTAAACGTAAATTTTGTGTTGACATAATCCAGGTTAAGTCTAAAAAAGAAAAATACTTACTTTTGTAAAATGAGAGGCTATTTTATCACTCAGAGAATGTCACATCAATTGTGAAGCCATCAGCCCCAAGGTTTGGTGGTGATTGCTTCATATTTACTGTGAGTCCAGCAACGGGGATGGTACTTTTACAGTCTTTGGACAGACTAGTGAGTGTGACATTTAAAGTGTTGATTTTTGCAGCACTTATGTTAATTGTTGTAATTTTCCTGATGAACCACCATTCTGGTTTCCTGATGCAGCCAAGATAGTTTTACATTTTCTATGCAGGGCCTCTTTGCCATTTGGTCTGTGTAGTGTCAGCTTCGAGTGCTACTGAAAGCAGACAAAATTGCAAGCAAATTGCATCAGATTGCCAACATTGTGAAAAGGTAAATTGCTTGCAAATCTATTTAAACCACTGCCCTATTTTCATCAGCTTCAGTACTTGGTATTCATGATTGCTTAATTGGCGACCTTTCCTATTGTGTAGTGCTTTATGGTGTAATGGAAAGCGATCTTTACCAAACCAATTACCCTTTTTTTCTCAGCACTACATTATTGCTGTGATTGCAACTGCCAGTCCTTTGTAAATGAACTTTCTGATTTCAATGATGTTTTTAAAATGTAAGATAGAAAAAAGTGGCATTCATATTGTGCGATGTTCTATTTTGAAGCCTCTTTGTAGTCACTATTGTCTGGGAAAATGGACTGAAGGGTTACACAGTACCTACAAATATCCATGTAACTATTATTAATATTATTATAATGTCCTCCTTTGTACTGCGGCTCAATTAGGAAAGGATAGGAGAAATATTTTGTCACCCTGTCAAGTGCACAGGAAGTGCATTTGAGGCTTCTTTTTTGACACATGCATTATCTCTAGTAATAAGATTCGTTTTAAGGAATGGTGATGAAGATACAAATCAATTTAAATAAAATTCGCATTGCTAGTTTTATGGTCACTCAACATTTAAAAAGGAGCCTTAAATGACTCAAATATTCAGACTTGTAATAAAAGCTTAATTTTACAAGAGATAATTGTCAGCATGCTAAGAAGTAGTGAATTTTTAAGATCTCAGGTTCCGCACACAGATGCCAAACACAGCCAGACATGGCTATTCTATATGTTCAAAGAAAAAATGCATCTATATAGATAAGTAGCGTGAATTTGAACAAAACTAAGATCGCTTTTTACAAAAATTCTCTTAATAAGATTCTGTAAAATCTGTATCCACACGAATTCTCATGAAGATGGGTCATACAGCTACACTGAATCCTGTGTATGTATTTTTATGTGATTTAGAAAATTATATCATTACTCACAAGTGTATGTGCAGAAAGGAAGCGACAAGTAATTTAGTCATTCCCTAATACTGTAAGTGGAAATGGATGCATCATTCTACCCCCTACAGTTAGAAACTCTATTGTATGTGGGACATTTTGCAAAGATTTCTTTTACTCTCTTCTCTCATTTAATTAGGAAAAAAAATGGAGTTCACACAAGGCTTGCCAATGATGATCAGGTGATTGTTGATTTTAGTACCTTTGATATGATGTAATGATTTATTTACAGCACAGCAACTTATTCTTTGAAAGCAAAGAAACGTTTTTATTATCTGCTGCTTATGAAAGTGTCCATAACAACCAATTTCACTGTGATATGGAGGCCTAACACACTTATGACTTTGAACTGGTAGCATATATTCTTTTGGGACAATTAGACACATGAGTCAATTTCCCAACTTTAAATGTTGTCATGCATTTCTAGATGGGAGGATGACATTTGCTTGGTAGTCATTTTAAAACACGAAATTTTAAAAACAAGGGTCCCATTAATTAGGAGCAGGACCTAGAAGAGCTCTCACGTTGTGGAGGGACTTTATTAACTTTTGTAGAAAGACTTTTAAGACAATTTTAATTTTGTTGGGATTAGGGGTCAGGGGAGATTTATGACAGGGGCAGAACTCCTGGGTGGGCATGGATGCTGACAGAGGCTGGATGTGAACTATCATGCTCATCATTTATCTTTCTAGATCAATCCTGAGTCCTGTGATAGTGAGATGAATAATAATAATAACTATAGCTTACAAAGGCAGAGCTTACCACATGCCAGGCACTGTGCTAGGCCCTTAAACTAGCTTGTCTCATGTAGTCCTCCCAACACTCCTAGGAAAATGTATTATTATTGTTCCCATTTTATAGATGCAGAGACTGAGGCTGAGGAGGTTTTTGAAACTGACACAGGGCCACACAGCTAATATATGGTAGAGCTGGGATATGTCCTTGGCAGCCAGGCCCCGAGGCCCATCTTCCACTGCCTGATGTGTTCTGTTTCTCAACTTCTTATTTCTCATTGGGCTAAGAAATGAAAGGTGATTGACTTACAAACACTTACATAGACTCTAAATATTGATTTTCTGGAATATTTTAACAAGTCGTTAAGGAAATGGGTGTGGAGTTTGTTGATGGTTGGAACCATCTCATTCTAGTTCAAAACTCTTTTAAAGTAATTGTAGTAAGAATAGTTATCAGATTTTTTTCATGTAAAGGAGGGAAGGAGGGTTGGGATACAGTTGAGAGAGTGGGGAAGTTAGTTTCATTTCAAAGGATCTACAAGTAATGACACCATGAATGAAATGTTCTTTGAGATTGTGCATGAGGCATTTGTCGCACTGACTTAAGCAAAAGCCAAAGTGTCTTCTCAGCTTCCCAATTCTCATGCTGCAGGCTTGAGCAGATTTCCTGATGTTTTCAATGGCAGTTAACCCCATGCTCTACCTCAGTGATAAGGCTTGATGACCAAAATCTTGAAACAACTTGGAAAAAAACAAGAAGCTGGAAAGCACCCTGTATTCCCCTTTCCTCAGAACCATATACCAATCTCTGGATTTGCCCCCTAAGATTAATCCAGGTGTGGGGGATGGCAAAAAGGAGTATGGGCCTAGCAAAAGGATCATTTATATAACATTCATTATATAATTTACCACATCTTTATTTTAGCCAATTTCCTGGGTGGATTTAATATATTTATTTATGGAGTAAAAAAATAGTATCTTTAAAGTTTTCAGATTCTCATGATTTTAGAAACTGCCTTTGTGACATGTCTTTCTGTGTTGCAAAACTACTATTCTAATTCTTTGTACCCCTGCAGAGTGTGGATCTGTGAGAATCATTCATTCATTTAAATCATGTTATTTTTATAACCAACAGCATCCATTTACACCAAACATGGATGTTAAAGAACAAATTAGATGGACCATGAAGGTACTTACTGATCTCTCAAGGATATTAAGCTCTTTTTCTTTAAAAATGTGTATGATGCACTGTACTTTCACCACTGATAATAATAATGAATGCTAGGAAGCAGAACTCCTCTGTGCTTACGTAGCCTTAATCCCTTCTCTACAAGAAAGGAAACTGCGTAACCCCTCCACACACATGCACACTAATGCTCACATCTTATTTCCAATTTATGAAAAGTTTTTCACTGTGGCATATCCTCGGAAAGATTGTACAACTTAGGAGCAAATGGAAATGGAATACCATAAAGAAGACTTTAATTTGTGGAATAGGATAAAAAAACATTCAAGGACAAAGAGTTAGTTCATTGGTTTTGCATATTTTTGGGAGAATGTAATGACTTGATATACTAGAAAAGATAACAAACAATGTCTGACATTTGTTTAGGGCTTATAAGCCAGGCATTGCAACAACTCTGTGGGGTAGACTCTATGAACATCCCTGTTTAATAAATGACAAACGTGAGGTTTAGAGAGATGGAACAAAATGTCCAAAGTCAGAGGGTTGAAGTGGCAGATCTTGGATTCTGATTCAAATAGCTAAGTCATTGCTGACTTTCAATTTAAGAAGGAGAAGGAAAAGGAAGATAAATGGAAGAAAAAAAAATAGCTAAGAGAGAGGGAGGGAGGGGAGAGAAAGATATTGAAAGAGAGAATTTCAGAAATCAAGAAAACCAACAAAGGACTGTATTGTCATTAACAAGCTCTCAAATCCCTAAATATGCCCAGTAGGATTTAACATTCTCCCTAGATTTCTGTGCAGTCATTCTTACTACACATTTCTGGCATGGAAATTAGTATAATTCCTGTCTTTGCGATTTTTTTTCAGTTAGCTTGTGATGGTCAGTGCAGCACTGCATTAGCCTCACATGGTGGCTTCTAGTGGCAGCATCATCCCGATCATATAAAGGTATAGGAGACAGAATCTCAGTCTAGGCAAACTTCCACCTCTATGGTGCCAGCAAGAGGCTATTGATGAAGACTCCTATATAAAAATACCTTTTTTCTCTCTCTCAAGGTAGAGTTTTCAAGGGCTCATCTTAAGTTACCTAAACAGCAAAAAAAAGTCAAGACTCAGAAGAGAGAATAATTTTCAAATCCAGAGAGATGGATCTTGCTATGATCTGAATGTGTCTCCCCAAATTTATGTGTTGAAACTTAACCATCCATATAGTAGTATCAAGAAGTAGGATCTTTAGGAGATAATTAAGTAATGAATGGGATTAGCAACCTTCTAAAAGGACTGGAGAAAACTAGCTTTCTCCCTGTTGCACTTCCATCTTCCTCCCTTTAAAGACACTGCATTTGTTCCCTCCTGAGGACATAGCAACAAGGCACCATCTAGGAAGCAAAGAAGCAAGGCCTCACCAGACATTGAATCTACCAGCTTCTTTATCTTAGATGTTGTAGCCTTCAGAACTGCAAGGAAATTTCTGTTCTTAATAAATTACTGTCTCAGTTATTTTGTTATAGCAGCACAAACAGACTAAGACAAATCTCAAGATCAATTTAACCTGCTACTTCTGTGCAAGCCTGTCCTGAATGACACAGATACACATTCTTTTTAGCATGTTACTGTATAGAAGAGTCTCTAGGGAGAGAAATTTTTGAGATGCCTTCCACTCAGTTGCACCTGTTTGAGAAGCCATTCAAAAATCAAAATGGATAATTACTTTTCTCACTCCCAGGAAATGAGTGAGAATTTGTCAGCAAGGAGAAACTTCATTCTTAGAGGCTTAGGTAGAGGAATGACTGAAGTCTTTTTTTTTTTTAATGTCAACATGAATCATCTTTAATTTTTTTTCTATGCCAAGAAATCAACAAGTTTTCTGTGGAAGTAGTTATTTGAAACTCATTTGTATAAAGCAGAAAGTCCCAGAAAACATTCTACCAAAAAAAGGACATTAAATCCTTAGTATGGAATAGGAATTGTGTGCTGAAACTCTCATCACCCAGAGAAACCAGGTTTTTGTAGTTCTCTATCATCACATTCCTGTAAAAATCTGCTGAGCAGGGTCAGACATTTCCACTCCTCTGGACAGAATTCTATGGCCACATCTCTGAATGTCAACAGGCCCTGGGACACATTGACCTGAGAACCAGCCATTTCTTCCTCTTCCCCTTTTTCACTGGGATTTCTTCTCAGGTGAAGTTATCTGGACATGTTACATCTTGACTTCTTCACCTGTTTTTCTGGAGACCATGTGACATGGAGGTAATTGGTTTATCAGTTTGCTTCTCCAGACCTCCTCTTTGATCTTCACCTTTACTACCAGGAAACTGGAGAAATCTTATCTGGGTACCAATCCTAGTGCCAATCCATGGTGTGTCATCTCCCGTCTTCTGGGTGTCCCGTTGTCCTCCCTACGAACTCCCAGGACCTGAAGGTCACAGGGCGACAGAGGCTGCAGCAGAGACCTACTGAAGTCTTTTGATAAGCATTTGTCAAGCACTTTCTATGTGTCACTCACTTTGGGGATGTATTTCTCCCTAGGAGCCTTACAGTCTGATGGTACACATTAGTGTCAGCTACGAGGGAGACATTTTAAAATGCAGTGCCATTTAGAAGAAGAAAATTTTTTTTAATTAAATGTTAGTTTAGAAACAATCTATGTTTACATGGCAGTGGGAAAAAAGAATAAAATTAAAGATGTAAGGATAGAATTTTGCATTAGGTGGAGACTTACTTAAAATAGTCTATTAAAAAACATGCCAATATATTTAACATAATAAATTTCATATGGCAATAATTAGTTCTATTTATCTTTAAAATATTATTATTATTTTGTAGAGATGGAGGGGGAGGGTCTTGCTATGTGGCCCAGCCTGATCTTAAACTCTTGGCCTCAAGCAATACTCTGACCTCACTCAGCCTCCCAAAGTGCGAGATGACAGATGTGGTCTACTTATCTTTTTAACAGATATAAGGGAGATTTCCTAATAACCATATTTTTTAAGGAATAAAGTTAAGTCAACATTGGTCCCCAGACTGCGTTTTTGACATTCAATGAATATCTCATGTAAAATTTTAACTGGCAGTGTTTTAAGGTATTTGCAGTTTGGACTGATTTTTTTAAAAGAAATTGAAACTTTCTGATTCATAACATCCTTCTAGGATAAAGAGCCAAATGACTTCATTATTTTATGATGAAATAGCCTTATTTTACTTTATTTCTACATGCAAATTAGACTTTTCACAGTGCTTTTTCTAAGTAGTATCATACTTAGTCTTCATGAAGCATTGGGTTTTCCACAGACTTACTGAGATTTCTTTAAAGAAATATATCTGTTTTGGGGGGATATCTTTCCAGCTCAGAGTATTTTAGCGAGCAGATCCCTATTTGAACAGAGTATTTCTGAAAGGAGCCCAGTAGCCAGAAGTAATGAATACTGCTGTCTCTGGAACCCTGAGCCCTGCATAACTCACGGGTCTAACTAACATGAGATTGAGCATGAAATTTCGCATCAAAGACTTCCATGTCTGAAGAGCAGAGATATGAGGGGGTGGATGGCTAGGGTGAAGGAGCACGCACAAAGCAGCTGAGCTCTTCCCAGTGTGTGGGGAGACCAGATGGAGTTTCTGCAAGAGAAGAACCTTTAACAAGCTCCTGCAGTCAGAGCTGCAGTAATAGCGGAGTGATCACTGAAACACTAACAGCAAAAGACCCAGGGCACTTTGTAGTGGTCTGTCTATACCTTGAGGCAGGGACAAGTTCACGGGCATGCAACCTGTACTGTTGCACAGGGTCTTATGCTTGAAAGGATTCCATGCTTAGTTTAATGTTCTTCAGTCACTGTTCTGCAATTCTTAATACATTTTAAATAAGTGGCCCCTTATTTTCATTATGCAACTGGTCCTAACAAGACATTTCTTTTTAATTAAGGACATCTCATTCCAAGAAAATCATTGACAACATCCAGGATGAAGAAAGGTCTGGAAATTGTCACAGAGGGAACTGTTGGGGAAATGAGAAATGGTGAATAAGCAAAAATATAGCTTGTGATCAAGAGATAATGTTTTATGGCTATCTTGACTTGGTCAAACTAAAAAGGGTTGTCCAGAGAAGGAATGAGAATTCTGTGGCTCTGTTACTGGTGTCTTTACCTTTTAATAATGGTAAAGGGTTCTTATGAATCAATGATATTTGAATCGTTTTGATCATGACCCACAGAAAGAAATACATTTTATGCATGTAGATGCAAATATATATACACACAGACACATGCATATATACAAAATATGTGTGTGTATGTATATGTACATTCATACATAGTTCCATGAACTTGTCTTTATCACATGGTGTGCATTCTGATGTTTTCTGTTCTTTTCATATATATATATATATATAATTTATATAATTTATATATGTATATATTTGCTGATTGCCAGCCACTAAATCTATTACTTGTCCAACTAATTGGTCACAGTCCACAGTTTGAAAAGCTCAGTTATATAACATGACGGTTGTATTAGATAACTCTCAATATTTTTTTCTAGCTCTACAATTATAATTTTCAAAGGCTGAAAATTGCAAGTTACTTCACAGGTGGCTGAGAATGTGTCTGAGCAACTGAAAGACAAACACAAAGAACCCAAGACTAATTCTTAGGGAACTTGGGTTGGAACCCTTGATGTACTATTTCAACACCATGAACAAGTTTACTCATTATTTTCTTTCTCAAAAGTCCTACTTGAAATATAAAATTTTTTTTAATCCAGAGAGTTTTTTCCTTTTTCTAAAAAAAATAGTAGAATGCTCTTAGCCTCCCAAATAAAATTTTGACAATATGCAAAATAGTTAAAAGTGGAACTGCTATAGTGAAGTCTAGGGTGGATGACCAGAGGTCTCCTATACTCTGTGCACCACTCTCCACCCCTCCCTGCAACTCCCACCTGAAGTGCTATGGGCCTCCAGGGACCAGAGTTTGAAATTCATTCAATTCAATAACTGAACCTTAAACTTTGATTGATGGACTACAAATGAGCAATGAGAATCAGGACAGAAATTAAAGAATCAATGCCTTTCTTATGTTTTACTCTCAGTTAAGCTCCATGAAGACGAATAATTCAATACGTCTAGTGTTTAGTGTAGTATTTAGCATAGTGTAGGTGCTCAGGAAATATTGAGTGAATGAGTGAATCATATTTAAAGATTTTTCAAAGGAAAATGGGAGGGGGGAGATTTAAACAAATTATCAAATTGACAAGTCCAGATTGTAAGGCTTGTCTCTCACCAGGCTGATAGTAGTAGTACATATTTTTACAATGAAATTAGACATTGTCATCCCATTTTGTAGATAAGAATGCCAAGGTCCTATGAAGTTTAACATTTTTTTTCTCTTTCTTTCTTTTTTCTTTTTTTTTCAGTCTATCTCCCATGCTGGAGTGCAGCTGTATAATCATGTCTCACTGCATCCTCAAGCTCCTGGACTCAGGCAGTCCTCCCTCCTCAGACTCCAGATTAGCTGGGAATACAGGTATGCACCACCATACCTGACTGATTTTTTGATTTCTTATAGAGATAGCGGTCTTGTTACAATTCTCAGGTTGGTCTTGAACTCCTGGGCTCAAGTAACCCTTCCAGCTCGGACTCCCAAAGTGTTGGGATTACAGACATGAGCCCAGCCAAAATTTATATTTTCTTGGAGGTATTCTAGCAATTTGCAGGAGGAAGGATGATCCATAGCTATTGGATTTCTGACCTGTTTATTGATAAACTTTAGGAGGAAACTCTAAGAAGGTATCCAATGTTGGATGAATGAATGGACTGTATCTTAGTTGATGACTTTGTAGAGCCCTTTAAAACACTGGTATCTTGTCAAGTGGTGTCATTGATAAAAACAAACTTGTGCTGTGCCAATCACTGACCTCTGTGGGCTCACCAATTTCACTCTTGAATATGACAGCCTCACTGTTAGTAGCAATTTGTTTCATAATATTGTGGTATGATTGAAAGCAGATAGGAAAGAAATAGGCCATATGCATTTTTTCCTCCTTAATGGAATTACTATTCAGAAAAAATGGTACTTTAGTTGGGCAAGTCCTTATCATACCAAGTGAGCTCTTCAAAATGTTATATCCCATTTGTATCACTAACTATATTTTTAAGATGACAAGAGATGAATGAAATATAAAGCTTGTGGTTACATAGGATACTCATCTTCATGCACAACTTCAACATTAATGTAACCTTTAAAATGTAACCTTTAAAAAGTGCGATAGTTATCAGCAGTATGACCCATATCAAAATGGAACTGCCTGTCAAGCCTTGCTCATTTGATGCATGAACGTTCTGTATTTGCCTTCATAGGCATATGTTACCGTACCTTTTATGTTAGCCTGCACAGCATGCCAATGTGGGATTTCCATAATTGTCAATTCTGAACAGAGGGTATAACTACTAGCGTCTATCTATTTAGGTAGCCCAGAACACCCAGATGCTTTGAAATTGTTTCTTTCTTACAGTGAAGTCAGAACATTCTCTCAGCTCACATGCACATATTAAACTAAGTTTGAGGCCAGGCTCATGTCTGTCATTCTAGCACTTTGGGAGGCCAAGGTGAGAGAATTGCTTGAACCCAGGAGTTCAACATCAGCGTTGGCAAATAGGATGATCTCATCTCTACAAAAAAATTTTTTTAATTTGCTGGAAGTGGTGCATGCCTGTATTCCCAGCTGAGAACGAGAGTATCTACTGAGCCCAGAAGGTTGAAGCTGTGGTGAACTCTGATCGTGCCACTGCACACAGCCTGGGAGACAGAGTGAGACTCCAACTCCAAAAATAAGAATACTTTTTTTTTTTTAGTTGGAGTCTCACTCTGTAGCCCAGACTGGAGTGCAGTGGCTGCTCCTGCCACCGCAACCTTGACCTGCTGGGCTCCAGCAATCCTTCCGCTTCAGCCTTCCAGGTAGCTGAAACTACAGGCACGCGCTACCATGCCCAGCTAATTTTTTGATTTATTGTAGAGATGAGGTCTCGCTTGCCCAGGTGGGTCTTGAACCTGCGGGTTCAGGCAATCCACTCACCTCGGTCTCCCAAAGGTGCAGGATTATAGGCTGAGCCACCGAGCCCAGCTAGGAACAAAAATTTAAAAACTAAGTTGGAGGAACATGTATTCTTTTCCTCTAATACAATTTGGTATTGTTAAAAAAGCATCCAAAACCTTCTTAAATTTTTCAGGTGACTTAACAATATTTACTTGACTTAACATATACATTATACAAAAGTCAGTAGACTCCTGTTGAAAGGACAAGCAATGCTTTGTATCACAAAATAAAAAGTGCTTCAGGACAACCAAAACCCATGAGAATAGCAAAATACTGTAAGTAGGGTGGGCAAGGATAAAGCCATTTGTACTATCAGATAACATGACTTAATTAAATAAATTGCAAATTTTCAACTATTTTTGTTTTACAAAAATCACAGGTTTATATAGATATATCTTTTTTTTTTTTTTTTTTGAGTTGGAATCTTACTCTGTCACCCAGACTGGAGTGTAGTGGCCGCTCCCGGCCACCGCAGCCTCGACCTGCTGGGCTCCGGCGAGCCTTCCGCCTCAGCCTTCCGAGTAGCCGGAATTACAGGCGCATGCTACCAGGACCGGCTAATTTTTTTGATTTATTGTAGAGATGAGATCTCACCAAGTTGCCCAGGCGGGTCTCGAACCCGCGGGCCCAGGCAATCCACTCACCTCAGCCTCCCAAAGGCGCGGGATTACAGGCAGAGCCACTGAGCCTGGCTAGATATATCTTTATTTCTAGGTACCTGTTGTTCATTCTACCACTACAGTCTCCTAAGAAAGTTTGAGCTCCCTGAGTAGAGAGAAACCAGGAGTAAAATGTTCCAAGTGGGTTCCACTTTGTCTTCCTAAGAAGACAAAATACTCAAGCAGAGACTGAGTGGATAGTTTATCAGTCCCTTAGTTATTCTTGAAAACAGGTGGAGAGAGTAACTTGAAAAAAATTATAAACAACTTCTCTCTCCAAATATTTTCACTTTCAAGAAAGATGTCTTTGGGAAATAATAAAGTGTATGTGCAAAATTAGTCTATAAAAATGTAGTCATTTAGACTACTAAATCTTTATAATATGATATTAAAGATTTTCTTGAGTCTTTAGATTAGAAGTTAGGTTAAATAAAGTATAGTCCTCCGATAATAAAAATAAAAGAAAGAATTATCAAATAGAAAAGGCATTTATATAGAAGTATTTTTTAAAAGGATGCAAAATTGCTTCACATTATGATATCATAAAATACAAGTATAGATATATATAAATATAGGCATATTTAAACATGACTAAACATAATTCATAACAAGATCTGAGTTGTATTCACCGTGTCAGTGGTTATTTCTTGGTGTGAGGTAAAGATTATGAATGATTTTGAGTTGTTATTTTTCTCTTTGTTTTTTGTACAATAAACAACGTATTGTTTGTGGGATAAGAATTAAGAGTAAAATAAAATATGACCAAGAATATTTATTTAGATGGAGTTTATTATCCCACTCATTTTTTAAAAACTTGATTCAAAATTTAAGGCAATTTCTGAATATTTGCATCATGAAAGGTGACTAGCACAAAGTCGAAGGGAACATTCTCCATGTGGGAGCATCCCTTAGAGTTTTAGGAAAATGTGAATCATTCTTCTTGCTTTTATTTCCTGACAGTACAAATGGCAAGAGGGTCAGAGAGATGGTAACAAACCTCTGGGAAGAGACAGAGGCAAATTAATGAATTGAAATAATTTTCTACATTCCCTGCGCCTTTTTAATTCACCCATTTGAGTTGTTTACCTTATGACAGCGAGTAGCAATTAGGTTGCTAAAGATGGCAAACAAATTTAATTGATAAACAGGAAACATTTTCCATGAGAGGAAATTAAGTAGGTTTGGTTAGTTGAACTTAATTTAGAAAATATTTCAGGAGCATTATTCTTTCTTCTATATCTTGCCACAAAGAGAGTGCTTTAAATGGTCAAGGGCAGAGTAAAATATTAGAACTTCATTCTGAAAAGACAATTATTTAGACTAAATGGATAAAATAATGATTTCATAGGACTAATGGACATGCCAGGACATATGAATGGAAATATGGTTTCACAAAAAAGGATAAATATGTCTTGGGATGAAAACAAAATAGGTTCAAAAAAACTAAGTATGTTAAATCATCTCTGGAGGGAGACACAAAAAAGAGAGAAGAGAGGATGAGTAACAGGGAGGGGAAATAATCCCTGTTCCTGGCTTACACTTGAAACTTGTTCACGATTTTTATGTATTACTTATATTCACAGCTAATTAATTATTTTTAAACAAAAGCAAACAAAAAGTCTGAAGGAAGATGGAGAAATAACCTTGAAAAGAAATTATTCTAGTAAAAATCAAACTGTTTCCTAGGTTACACTTGAATCAAAAACACTAATATGAACATTTTCCCACCTACCTTGTGAAAGGTTTAAGACAAATGTTAATAAACAATTGATGCTTTTTTAAAAAACACACTAAATATGTATAATGCAGTGACTGGCACAAATTAAAAACACATAGAGTTCTCAATATACACTTGTGGATTTAATTTTTTAAAAGAATAAATGAATTCACATAACCTAATCTCATCACTTGGACCATGAAACAGATCCCTGCAATTTATATATATCAGTAAATTAAATTAAACTAGGTGTGGTTACATGCTACATAGCAAAATATCATTAAATTTTGTGATTGGGGAACAAGTTATGTTCACTTTAATATGCAAGTTATCTCTTCAGTAGTTCTTCTATGCAGCTTCATAATATTTAATTTGGAAGTTCAAAAATGAAACTTATATTTACCCTAGAGAGTACATAAATATATAAGATAAAATCAAAAAGCCATAAAGCCCCAACGAAGGAGAAACTGTGAAGGATTATTCCAGAATAATCACCACAAACTATTTTGTTTTCATTAATATAGTATAAATTGGTTCTAACAAAGAAAATGAGAAAGACATTTTCCTTTTTTTTTTTTAGTTGGAGTCTCACTCTGTCACCCAGACTGGAGTGCAGTGGCCGCTCCTGGCCACCGCAGCCTCGACCTGCTGGGCTCTGGTGATCCTTCTGCCTCAGCCTTCAGAGTAGCCAGAATTACAGGCATGCGCTACCACGCCCGGCTGATTTTTTGATGTATTGTAGAGATGAGGTCTCGCTGCCCAGGCGGGTCTTGAACCCGCGGGCTCAGGCATTCCACTCACCTCAGCCTCCCAAAGGCGCAAGATTACAGAGAAAGACATTTTCAAAGAAATTGAACACTTGCAAAATGGATACCAAGTCTCCATATCTCACAGATCTAGAGGTTGTAGATACCTATATTGTTGTACCATCCATTTTATGACAATTCATTTTATTTGAAATGATGGTTAAACAATTAAATATTGAGTAATATGTTTGACATATGTTCCAGTATATTATTCGAGACCTTGGGCTAATATAAAAGTAAAATCACTAAGAATTCATAATATAACTACTATTTTATAAATTGGATTCATTCAGTCAATAAATATTTACTGAATCCATACTATCTGCCAGGTAGTGTTAAGTGCTAGACAATTACTATTGTAGTCTGTTGTTATTCATGGTTTTGCTTTTCATGGTTTCAGTTACCCATGGTATGGTACAAGAAATTTGAGAGAGAGAGAAAGAGACTATATTCACATAACTTTTATTATGGTGTATTGCTATAACTGTTCTATTTTATTGTTAGTTATTGTTGTTAATATCTTAATGTGCCTAGTTTATAAGTTAAACTTTATCATAGGTACGTATGTCTAGAAAAAAGCATGGTGTATATAGAGCTCCATACTATCCGAGGTTTTAGGTATACACGGGGGTATCTTGTAACATACCCCTCTGGGATACTGGGAGGCTACTATATTTTTTAGTTTCACTCTTAAATCAAACCTTAAAATGCAAAATTCACTAGTTCAGCTAGTTTTAAAAGTAAGGTTGAATTTTGCATTTTAAGGTTTGATTTAAGAGTGAAACTAAAAAATATAGTAGCCTCCCAGTATCCCAGAGGGGTATGTTACAAGATACCCCCGTGTATACCTAAAACCTCGGATAGTATGGAACTCTATATACACCATGCTTCCCTCAAAAGTGTCACGTAGCTGACATCAGTTTATAAATCACTTTCATTGTCTGATACATTCAGTAATCTTATATGATAGAACTTGAGATCCTCAAATTATTTTTGTTATTTTGTGGGAACTAAGTCCAAGTTCACTCACATCCTAGTAGAATAATTTGTAATATACTAGAAAACAAAGGAGTGAATAACTCTGCCAAGTTTTTTAAAAATGTAAATTTCTCATTTGAGCTTTGCTTTCAGGGATATATGCTGCCACTGGGTGACTTCTCCTGCATCTTTTTTGTCCACCTTTCAGAACTCTCAGTTAGATGAAAAGCACAAAATAACAGATTTGGCTAAGTCACAGCTAGACATCCAGAAAAGATAAAAGATATAAGTTTATAAGGACAAAGTGTCCATAGGCCTACTTAACACTATTGTGTCTAGGATTTCTACTGCATGGTCCTTCATAGCTCACTTATTGTCGACTGATAAGAAGTCAAAGTCCAGTGTTTAAATACCACATTCACATTATTTTCACACTGATGTTTTGCCTTTCCGAAGCAATCCATGTTGGCTCTGTTTGTACTTGTCTTCCAGAATATTTTCTCTCTGAGAGTCATTGCTCCTGTGAGGTGGTGTCTCTGCTGGTTTTTCTCTGAATTGGATGAAGAGCCGGGCACGCAACTTTGTTTACTCACCTTGGAGGCTTCTTGTCATCCTGCTTGTTTTCTTTGGGTCTCAGTTTGACATGAGTCAGCAAACGCATTTTTTAGATCTGGAATATTTTATAACACCTTCACTCTGTATTAAAATGGATCCAAGTCATCATGTAGTACAATATATAGATCAAGAGATTTAAATCTACCTGGAAGGCTACCAGCTAGATATCAGAAAGAAAAAAGATTTGGAACAGTTTGGGAGACCTCCCTGAAATCAATGATCAGCATATTTGATCATATTATAATATTTAAATCTAGATATATTTAGATTTAGAAACTTTTTTCACTATGCTAGTTTTAAAATCCTTCAAATTTGACACAAAACATCTGGCAATTTAAATGCTATTCTAAACACTTAATGTGTCAACAAATTTAATCCTCACAAGCCTAAGGGGTAGGTGTTATTATCACCATTTTACACTGAACAACATCCCAGCACCACAAAGCTAAGTAACTTGTCCAAAGTCAAGCCACTACCAAGAGGGAGAGCTAAGTGTTAAAGGGAACCATCACAGTTCCACGGTCTGGGTACTCAACACCTACACTTATTCACTTTTCCAAAGATCAAGCGTTTGTTATCTTTATCTACAACAAGTGCACCAAAATTATGTATGGGGAGAAAAGTGAATATACATAAAAACTTTGAGAAGCAGAAAAAGAATCTGCTCAGATAGACAAAAAGTACTGGGGGGGACATTGACATATAGTAAAACCATCAGAAGATGAGGGTTCGATTATCCCTGCCTGGACAACCTCAGCTGTGTCCTCACAGGCTCTCTTCACCCAATTGCCTAAAGGGTCTGGCCAGTTTCCACATTTTTGCCAGAGTTATCATTCCAGAAACAATCATGCTAAGCTCCCACTAAATAGGCACACATCGGCATGGCACACGCATATGCCCACACACGTGCATGCACACACACACACAGGTTCCCTATTGCCTATGCCCTATGAGACCTATGAGCTGACCTTGGCCTCAATTCTGGCTGCTTCCCTGTCATCCCTCTTTGTTGGTCTCCCTCTTTCTTGCTTAGCCTTGTAAGACCTCGGTCCACGCTTTCAAACAGGCACAACTTTCTTCGCTCATGTTCTTCCCAGTAGCAGGAATGCCTTTCCTCCCCTTTCTATCCAGGGTCACCTGGGAAAATTTCTGATCATCCTTCAAGGTCTTTGGACCGTCCAGGTCCATGTGAAATGTTATCTTCTCAGGCAACCTCTTTCAGGTCCCCTCCCGCTGTGGGAGCTTTTCTATCCTTCTAATAGATCTGACTTTCAAAAAAGAAAAGAAGTGTTATCTTCTCTTTGTTATTCTTCTTGAAAGCCTCTTTCTTCTCCAGGTGGTTTTGATCCCTCTCAATTGTGTTTCTGTAGAACTGCATGCTCTTATTGGAACACTTATCCCAATGTATTAAGATAATTGTTGACATGTCTCTTTCTCCCATGAGATGCCACTTAGACAATGACCATAACTTGTTCATCTGTATCCCCAGGATTTATCAGAGCCTAGCACAGAGTTTCTAAGTAAATTGTTTTAAATTATATTTGTTGCTATTCAATATGATTTTATGGGTATTATTATCGCCTGGCAAAATAAAGTATCAGGGTCCATGTGTGAGTATTTTATAGAAAAAATAAAGCCTATCTTTTAAATATCTTGAGCTTGAATGCAATGGTATTTACTGTTACAAGAAGTTAGAGAAAGCCTTTGTTACCTATTTTTTTTTTTTCAGTCAGAGTTTCACCCTGCTACCCAGGCTGGAGTGCGGTGGCAAATCAGCAAATCATGGCTCACTGTAGACTCAACCTCTTGGGCTCAGGCAGTCCTTCCACTTCAGCCTTCCAAGTAGCTGGAACTACAGGCGTGTGCCACCGCACTCAGCTAATTTTTTGATTTTTTGTTGCGACGAGGTTTGCTCAGGCTGGTCTCAAACTCCTGGGCTCAAGCAATCCTCCTGCCTCAGCCTCCTAAAGTGCTGGGATTACAGGCGTGAGCCTCTGCACCTGGCCTGTCACCTACCTTCTTAATAACGTGAATATTTCTAGATT
Source organism: Carlito syrichta (assembly GCF_000164805.1). Classification (NCBI taxonomy): domain Eukaryota; kingdom Metazoa; phylum Chordata; class Mammalia; order Primates; family Tarsiidae; genus Carlito; species Carlito syrichta. The sequence continues at coordinate 546,039 of NW_007249324.1, read as the reverse complement.
GATATATTCTAGTGGGTATACACACACACACACACACACACACACATATTTTAAATAATTTTAGGACTCAAACTCTAAGAATTGTGACCTTTTTCCCCATCAGAAAGAATAACTATGTTTTTCTCCATAGGTGTCTTTAAGTTTGTTTTAACTCTTTTGTAACATGGTCAAATGAGTCGACTGATGATTCCAGAGAGTTCTCTCAAACTGCTCCCGATCACTTTTTTTGTTAAGATGATATGTGATACCTAGCTGGCTTTATTTCCTTACAGGTAACCAAATAGAGCAAAATTATCTTATTGCAGTATATGCCATTGGTCAATTAGCAGTAAGGAAAATGTGTCCCTGGACCAGTCCCGTTGTTTTTCATCTGGTGCCTGCATCTACTGGAGGCCTGCTATCAAGAGCTGTAGATGAAAGCAGGTCTTTCATCCATCCAGTGAGAGCCTTCCCTGTAGCTGAGCTGTTGGCAGATTCGGCCCTGCTCTAGCGGGATCCATACTCAAAATACATTTCCCCCAGGCAACTGTTTTCATGTTTTTCCTCTGGCCCTGTTGAGCAAATGCCACACAAAATGACTCTCTCTACTGGCATACTGTGAGCCAGAGCCTCTCGCGGGCTTGGAAGGGTAAGCTCTGTAGACTTTCTCTCCAACGTGTCAAGTCAGGGCATACACGGCCCCAGTTACAAGATAAATGGTGGTGTGGGAACAAGTCAGCTGAGCCAACAACTGCCCGAGTACCACAGTCAGTGTCTTTTCTGTAATTATTGCGTTTAATACAGCTAGTTACTTGCACAAAAGAGCTTCCGGATACAGCAATTTCCACTGGGGGCTGTTTAGGAATGTAGAGGCCCATCATTTAGCCCTGATATTGTTGGGTTGTCAGAATTGATCACAGCTCTTGACGGAACACCTCTAGCTTTTTTTTTTATGGAGTGCCTCAGAGTGACATTTCACATTGTTTAAGTAGGAGTGATCTGTTAGTTTATATTTTATCTAAAACTGCAGATCAGATGACCTCCCTCAGGGCCTAAATACATGAATCCTTTTCGCATGTTATAATTAATAGTGGAGCCGGGAGAGAAATTCATAACAAGGGGACGAAGAGCTGGGCAGAGCAACTTGTCAAAAAGAAGGAAATTCCACTACAGATTAGCTTATTTTTAAGCATGTCAAGCTCTACATACAAACATGATCTATTTCTTCCTTGTAATGTCTGTTTGGGCCCACATGCTCCGGGCGGTGTCAGAGACTGCTGTAAATTTTGTCTGAGTCAGGGCAATTCTGATTGATCTCTGAGTGTAAAATCGATAAGAAGACACTGTCATTTTCTTAAAGGATGAGCTAGAAAAGGAAAATAAATTAAGACTCCACTGAATGTCTATCTCCAGCGCTCATTAATTCAGTGTGGTCTGTACTTTGTTAATGTTATGGTCACAGCTTTAATCTTCCAGGTGCTCTTCTTGTGGCTACTTGCCAGAGGCCCTTTCTTATGTTATGTATATTTCATCCGAATGAGGGGGGGAGAGAATGGTCGCCCTCTTTTCTCCCTTAGCTCGTGATTAATCCATTTTATTATTTTGAAGAAATACATCACCATGGATACTGATTAACTTTAAAATGAACAGAGCCATTCTCTCTCCCTCTAGTGTCTCTCTCTCTCTTTCTCTCTCTCTCCTTTCTCCTCTCTCCACTTTCCCTCTTTTTTCATCAGTAGATTGTATGCATTTGTCTTGAATAGTTTGGGCAAATAATAATTCCAAGCATTTTGCCTTATATAATAAACTCCAGGAAGATTAGTATTCCTCTCTCTGTCTCTCTACCTCTCTGACTGTATCCCTTTCCTCTCCCCCTCCCCCCATCTTTCCCTCTCCTCCTGCTCCTTCCTCTCCTCCATCTTTCCTTCTCCAGCTCCTTCTTCCTCTTTGTCTCTCTCTCTCACTTCCCTCCCTTCCTCCTTCCCTCGCTCCTTCTCTCTCCCTCTCCATCTTCCTCTGTCCTTCTGTTTCTCATCTAAGGTTTTTTGCTGGACATTTAAAAAGTGGGATTTGTAGATTTTATCACCTTTTAAAACTTCCTGTACATGAAGAGTTTTCCCACTATGCTTTCAAAACATTAGCCCTTCTAAATATCCGAAGTCATCTTTCTCTCTCTCTCTCTCTCTCTCTCTCTCTCTCTCTCACACACACACACACACACACACACACACACACACAGAATGTAAGAGTTGGAGAGGTTCTGCAATTGTTTGTTGTGTTTATCATCATAGGCTCCCAAACAAGTCCTTCTAGGTTTTGTATTTTGTTCCTCAGGAACTAGAGATGAAGGGGACAAGGAAGGTGAACGATTTCCCCCATTATTTATGTTTTGCATTTAATGTCAACATTGTAACACTCTGTGTTTCTGTCTGCTGCAGAAGCTAAATGTCTCGTTTTGTCTGAAGTTCCATCTCTGGCTTCTATGAATGGAGGTGGTGAATCAAATCTTCAGGCAGCCCTAATTTCTGGTACATACGCATCCCCTTGCTCTCGAGTTGTGGCTCCAATAATTGTTCCTGGAACCCCATGAAGAAAAGGCTGGTTCTAGAAGTCTTTTACTTGTTTGTGAAAATTTATTAGATGATACAGAATTCTATCTTTTTCAAAAATGCAGAGTGCTAAAAAGAAGTGATTTTTAAAAATCTAGATCTATTTGCTTCAAAAAGCATTAGATTCATATTCATGAAGGGCGTTTGCTTTCTTTAACAAAGCACAGCACATGCCAATTAATTATTTCTCAGGAAAAGGTCACTTAAGGGACTAACTCTGTGTCTCCATCTTCCCAACTGAGCATTCTGAATGAATACATTTGCAAATTTAATCTAGAAATGACACATAGTTGGCCTTGAAATTACTTGTCTTATTTACCTTCTTTTAAACATGGGTCTTTATTTATTGTGGGAATCTTGATATAATGAAATAACGTTTTGAAATTTGTAAATGTTATATAATCATTTTAGGATTAATTTTAAGAGGAATATATGTACTAAGATAATATATTTACTGCTTTTACACCCCTATCACTACCTTAAGTAAGGTGCCGCCATGACTCTTTACCAAGGAGGCTTCTCTTGGAGAGTTAATGGATGTCGACCAGAAGTAATCACTTGTGTGTGTGTGTTATTTTTGTTCTTTTTTTTTTAATTTTCCTTTTGCTTCTCAGACATGGAAACTTAAGATACTTCTCTTGAAGGATGTCTGTAAAGTTGAACCCAAATAAGAAGTTTCACAAGACATTACATGGTCATTTTGTATCCAGGTGGAAGTCCAGTGTTCCTTGGGGTACCGAACTCAGGTATTCACACCTTCCTGCCTACTGGGTGCCTGGCACTCTGACTTTTGTGTCAGGAAACAAGGAGAAGGAACCAGAAACTCTTCTAGCTCTCTCTGTTTCTTCATTATACATTACAGATCACACCTACTTCACAGGGCTACCATGAGGACTACGTAGGGAAAAAATGTATATAAAACAACTACTGTGCAGTAGTGTTTTCACAAAGGCAATTTCTCTTCCTTTTATTTACTGATTGGGTGGGCTTAGGCAAGTCATGTATTGAAGATCCTCAGTTCTCTCATCGATAAAAATGAGATAGTTATTCTGACCATGCAGAATTGTGCAGATGAGTGATACTGTATTTTTGTGGCAGCCCATGATGCATATAACTAGCTCAAATAATATTATGTATTATTATTCCAATTTTTTGATTGGATCCAAAGAGTCCATAGACTACCCAGGTGGAGATATTTGTTAGAACGTTGAAAATACAAGATTGTAGTAACACACACATTTTAAAACTATAATTATATAATGCAAATATTTAGAATATATCATATTCATCAATAATTATGAGAAGAGATGAGACAAATTTAGAAAAGGTTAAGGCATTTCTTATTGACTATATTTAGATCACTACTGATACTTCTGGTTTTACAGCTTTTGTGTTTGCATGACTTTGATGATTGAATAAGGCCTGGGTAGAAAAATAGGCCCTTTGCCACATCAGTACAAGTGCTGTAGAGAAGGTATAAATGGTGGTCAGTTTCATATCACAGGCATCAGCGACTTCCTTTGGCCAGAAAACTCAAAGAGATAAGGAGTGTAGAAAATTTATTAAATCAAACTCAATATTTACACTAGAACCATTTAACAGACTTATGGAAAATTGTTTTTGTCAATAGTTATTCAAAATTTAAAGGAGTACACACTTTGACTCAGCAATAATTTACTTAGAAATTTAGCCAGAAAAGATCATTCAGCAAATGTACATAGATATAGAAAAATGGTTATCCATTGCAACCTTGCTTATGGAAAAATTCTAATGTATTTTCCATAGGTGATTAACAAGTTATGATTTGTAAGTGCTCTTGAGTCTTCTTGCATATTTAAAATGTTTATTTGGCACTATAATTTTGACACCTAGGACATATTGTTGAGGTCATCTAGGAGGATGACCACTAAAAGGTAAGCAATAGCTATCTCTTGCAGACAGAGATTTGGGCTGATAACATCTGTGACTGTCTGTATGGTTTGAATTTTCACAATGATTGTGCATAATTTTCATAATCAGAAAAAAATACATTTATTATCTTGGAAAAAAAAGTTATTCCTCTGTTTTGTTGAGTGAATGGTTTTTAATCTAGGCTAATGACCATGTGAAAATATTTTCCTTTGGGATTCTGAGATACACTTCCAAAATCTCTTCTTTGGGTTCTAGCCTAGTGTGCTATCTTGTTTTTTCTATACCTTTAAGCCATTTCAACATTTTTCACGACAGACAAATCTGAGAAACTCCAGCCCTCTTCAAGTTACTTGTCCCCAAACTAGAGATTTTATTTCATGCTTAAACTATAACTGCATGCGTTTTGTATGATTATTTGTTAGCCAGGCTTGAATTATCACGTTGGTTGACCCTGCCTGGGCCCTGATCAAGAGAAAGGAACAGAGGAAATGCACACTTTCTAGTGAAGTAACAGAATAATACATATGTCAGTTCAGAGCTCCTTGTTCGGTTTCTTATTTGGGGATCCTCTTCTGTCTTAGTCATCTCAGGCTGCCATAATAGTATACGATAGACTGGGTAGTTTATGCAACAGGAATACATTTCTCATATTTCTGGGGACTGGGAATCCAAGATCAAGGTGCCAGCAGAGCCAGCATCTGATGAGGCATCTCTCCTTGGGTTGCAGAAGGCTGCTTTCTCTCTGTGTCCTCCCATAACCATTCTTCTGTGAGTATGGGTGGAAAGAAAGAGAAAAAGGAAACAAAAAAACTCTTAGAGATCTCTTCTTATAAGGGCACTAACCCCCTCATAAGGGTCCCACCTTCATTACCTCATCTAAACCTAGTTACTTCCCAAAAGTACCATCTTTAAAAACTGTAACATTGTGTGTTAGAGCTTCAACATATGAATCAGGAGGGGTGAGGAAGAATTCAGTCCATGGCAGCTTCTCAAACTGGAAAAACCTCCAAGTCTGGTAGACTGTGAGAAGTCCTATAGACTCTGAGAAATACTCAAAATGATTGTCTTTCAGAAACTCTATAGGAACAGAAGGCGGTTGTTTATGGAAATACAGTCCATTCTTGACATCCACAATAATTATGTTCTATGAAGTCATTCCAAACACTGAATTAGCAAATACTGAACCATTGTTCCTAGGAGAATACCGGATTAGGTTCCTTTGAGTCTCTGGCTGCAACATTATCATCAAACTATCAATATATAGCTTTGTTTTATATGTGTTTCTGTTTAAAGACTCCATATTTAATATGTACTATTGGTTCATAGCATTGAGCTTACAGCCAACAGCACTATAACTCAGGTCTAAATGAAGTGTATGTATCACATATATTTTTTCCATAAGGCACATCGCAGCCTTCTTGTGCTTAGGAACACTATAAGTCACTTCAGTGCTATACTTTGGGGCCATTTTAAATGGTGACCTCAGCCGGGCTCGGTGGCTCAGCCTGTAATCCCAGAGCTTTGGGAGGCTGAGGTGAGTGGATTGCCTGAGCCTGCGGGTTCGAGACCCGCCTGGGCAGGTGAGACCTCATCTCCACAATAAATCAAAAAATTAGCCGGGCGTGGTAGCGTGCGCCTGCAGTTCCAGCTACTGGAAGGCTGAGGCGGAAGGATCGCCGGAGTCCAGCAGGTCGAGGCTGCGGTGGCCGGGAGCAGCCACTGCACTCCAGTCTGGGCAACTGAGTGAGACTCCAACTCAAAAATAAATAAATAAATAAAAATAAATGGTGACCTCACTAACAAAGATGCAAAAAATGCGGAGCTGAATACACCGTGAATAAGATGGTTGTTAAGAGTAAGAGAGATGAAACAAGACAGTGGAATCGATGCTTTGGTCAAACTCCGCTTAGAACGTACATATCAGGTGACTCAAATTTCTGTTGCTTTTCATGCTTGTGTCTGCAAATAACCACAAAAGTACTGTAAGCATTGATTTCAAAATGAGAAGTAAATTTGAATGAGTAGGAGAATTGCAAATATGGAATTCATGAATAACGAAGATTGACTGCAATTGCATAACATTTTTTTATTGGGAGATAGATTCTAGGCAATTGTGCATAATGTGGCCTACAGTAGCAAGAGTTTATCTATAATACTTGCCTCCCGTTGCAGGTTTCTTAGGAAAATTCTGATATTAACTTTATGCAGCAGAAAACTGTGAAGTACCAATTTTTCCTTTGGATTGATCCTACTTCCCTTTTAAGCATCCTTTCTTCCCTCACTTGCCCTCATGTTTTTGGCATTTATTCCATTCCACCATGATCCTGCACCCAGTTGGCCACCATCTTGAAATTAATCTTACAATTCAGTCCTTGAGAAGTTTTAACTAGTACTTACAAGGTAAGTATTTGGATCTCAGTAGGAAAACTTCCATTATATTAGATGTCTAGTAAGTTACATTTAAAGTCAATGTATATTTTGTCTTATACCAGACTCTCCATGTGCACTTAATTACTTAGGGAGGAAATATTTAGTGATAGAAGAGCAATGGAAATGCAGAATTTATATTAGGCAAGAGAGTGTTACCTTCTTGACACACCCAAATCACACTTTGTAAATAGTATCTACTGGTTCTGTCCAAACCTTATACTCAATCTATTCCTTTCTGTTATTCCTCATAGACAAAATAAAGAGTAAGCCACCTTTGACTTCATTTTAAAGAGCAGATACCTACTTCAAGAACTGTCAATTTTTAGGTAGGTACAGGATATGAGAAGAAACATTGCCACACAAACCTACCTTTAGATTAGATTATGTTCCAGATTTGATTAGCCAAGGCCCAGAAACTGATTCAAAGTATGACTGTCCAGAACAGGAGCAGTTGCACTGCTTCCCGGTGCCATGTCCCTTGGGCCCTAGAATCTCTGATGGGTAGGATCAGCTGTCAAGGATGCTGTTGGCACAGGGGACATCCTGCCAGAACTCAGAGGCCAAATTCCTTCTGACACTATTGTGTAATACTCAACTTTAGATTACTACTCAGAAAAGATTAGCAATCTGCCAACTTTCCTTTAAAGAATGGTTTATGACCGGGCTTGGTAGCTCAGCCTGTAATCCCAGCACTTTGGGAGGCGGAGGCGAGTGGATTGCCCGAGCTCGCAGGTTCGAGACCAGCCTGGGCCACTTGGAGAGACTTCGTCTCTACAATAAATAAAAAATTAACTGGGCGCAGTAGCACATGCCTGTAGTTCTGGGTACTTTTAAGACTGAGGCGGGCCGGGCTCGGTGGCTCAGCCTGTAATCCCGTGCCTTGGGAGGCCAAGGTGAGTGAATTGCCTGAGCCCTCGGGTTCGAGACCCGCCTGGGCAACTTGGCGAGACCTCATCTCTACAATAAAAATCAAAAAAATTAGCCGGGCGTGGTAGTGCACGTCTGTAGTTCCAGTTACTTGGAAGGCTAAGGAGGAAGGATTGCCAGAGCCCAGCAGGTCAAGGCTGTGGTGGCCGGGAGTGACCACCGCACTCCAGTCTGGGCAACTGAGTGAGACTCCAACTCAAAAAAAAAAAAAGACTGAGGTGGAAGCATCACTGGAGCCCAGCAGGTCAATGCTGTTGTGGCCGTGAGCATACCAGTGCCGCTGCACTCCAGCTTGAGAGACAGAGTTAGACGCCAACTCAAAAAAAAAAAAAAAGAGAGAGAGAGAGAGAGAATGGCTATGTATATACATATGTCAAACCTTCCTGTTTCTTTAATCAAACTCTGCTTTATCAAGTGGACAGAAAGTAGTCAGTGCCCAAGATCCCTCTAGCTTTCCACCCAGCATTGTATTTATTACTTTGAAAATGTAGATTTGTGGATAAACATTGACTTGAAGTTGTGGGAGTGGATGAAATGTAAGAGAGAAGTTTTGCATGGGGACAGACCTAGAACTGATGGCCGAACCTTGAAAGATGGTCACTTGTAGTATGTGGAAAGAGGAGGAAGTTCAGGCAAAGGGTACAAGCCCAGAACAATTATATGACAATGTTAGCAAGTAAAAAGAGAAATCCAAGAAGAAAATGATGTTCAGTTGACAGACACTTCATGAGAACAAGTCTTCTGATGATTGGATCAGGTGATTGGATATTAGAAGATCAACACTTTCAGAATGTCCCTCCCTGGTGGTGACTGGGGCACCTTGACTATTGCCTCATGAGCGAGCAGTTTGAAGGACCACAGAGGTGAAAAGATTGTCTTTAGCCTGGAGCTATGGATGATGCTGACGTAAAAAGGACCGAGGTGTCTGTCAAGGGAGGGATGGTAACTTAAGCTGATAAAACACACAGTGTAAGGTGGCCAGGAAGCATACCTTGAAAGCCAGGGGTCAGAAAAATGAGGAAATGGCAGCAGGAAGGTAGCCAGAGCCAAGAGTTGGGGTGACCTGTGGCTTATGATCAGCTTTTTCAGGGTCACCTCATGATGGTCTATGGGAAGGATATAAGTACTTGAAGAGCTGGGGCAGCCGATAGCTGAAGTTCAGGAGCAGCGAACCATTAGAACCGGACAGCAGTCCGACAGTAGAGGGCAAGGGCTAGGGTTTGAACAATTTGGCAAAAGAAAAGACATCTATTTGAAAAAGAGGTGCATTTTAAAAAATCTCCTAAAGTTACTAACCAGACACTCTTAAAATTGTAGTTTTTAGTAGGCTTTTTTTTTTTAAGAGCAATTTCAGGCTCATAGTAAATTGAGCTGGAAATCCAGAGAGTTCTGGGCCCCTTGTCCCCAGACATACGTAGACCCTCGCTATCAATAGCCCACCAAACCAAAGTTGAACATTTGTCATAATCGATGACTCTATATGGACCCTATATGACCCTTTATGGACGATTATCACCTAAAGTCCACAGTTACATTGAAATTCAGCCTTGGTGTTATAATTCTATGAGTTTTGACCAATCATGACATGTATCCCCCATTATTCTATCATACATAACAGCTTCCCTGCTCTCAAAATCCTCTGTGCTCTACTTATTCAACCCTCCCCTCACCCTAAATCCTAGCAACTGCTCATCTTTTTACTACTTTGCCTGTAGTGATGCCTTTTCCACAATGTCATGTAGTTGGAAGCATACAGTACAGTAGGTAGCCTTTTCAGGTTAGTTTCTTTCACCTAGCAATATACATTTAATGTTTCTCCATGTCTTTTCATGGCTTGAGAGTTCATTTCATTTTAGCACTGAATAATATTCCATTGTCTGGATGTACCATAGTTTATTTGTCCATTCACTTGCTGAAGAACATGGCAATTGCTTCCAAGTTTTGGCAAGTATGGACAAAGCTGTTAGTTGAATTAATACTTGCCGTATTTGTTTCTGTTTTCTATTTTTGTTGCCTTAGTTCTTTTCTTCTTTTTTTGTCTTGCTTTCTTTGTCTGTTTTTTCTGGTTTTAATTGAGCATTTTTTCTGATTTTATTTTCCCTCATTTCTTAGTACATCAATTGCATTTATTTATTGTTATGAGTGGGAACACGTGGTACTTGACTCTTTGTTTTTGTGATGGATCACTGAGTATTTTAGACTCTAAATCCATTCAAGTAACTGCAAAGTCCATAATTTTATCCTTCTTTATGACTGCGTAATACTCCATCATGTATATGTACTACTTTTTTTAATCCAGTCTACTTTTGTTGGGCAGCATGGTCGGTTCCGTGATTTTGCTATGGTGAATAGTGCTGCAATAAACATGCATGTGCAGGTATCTTTTTCATAGAATGATTTGAATTCCTCCCAGTATGTTTCCAGAGGGGGGGATTGTTGGGTCATATGGAAGGTCGATTATTAGATATTTAGTAATCAGCACACTGTTTTCCACGGAGGTTGTACTAATTTACACTCCCACCAACACTGTGGAAGCGATCATTTCCTCTCTAAAGAATTTATTTTAGCGTTTCTTGCAAGGCAAGCCTACTGGCAACAAATTCCCTCAACTTTTCTTTGAGAAAATCTTTATTTCTTTTTTTACTTGTAAGAGATAATTTCATGGAATACAGAATTCTAGGTTGTTAGTTTTTTTTCTCTCTCAACACTATAAATATTTCACTCTATGTTTTGCAGGGTTTGTGAGAAGATATTAAAATTCTTATCTTTGTTCTATATAGATAAGGTGGGTTTATTTTCCTTTGGTTTCTTTGAAGAACTTTATCTTTGACTTTCTGCAGTTTGAACATGATATCATAGATGCAGTTTTGTTTTCTGTTTTGGGTTTTATGAGGGTTTGTTGGGTTTTTTTTTTTTTTTTGCATTTATCCTGCTTGGTGTTCTTCAAGTTTCCTGGATCTGTGTTTTGATGTCTGACATTAATTTAGGGAAATTCTTAGTGATTATTGTTTAAACCTGTCTTCTGTTCCTTTGACTTTCTTCACCTTCTTGATCCTAATTTAAGTATTTTTACCTTCTGTGGTTGTCCCACAGTTCTTGGATATTTTGTTTCATTTTTTTTAACCTTTTTCTCTCTGTTTTTCAATTTTAGAAGTTTCTATTGACACATCTTCCAGCTCAGAGATACTTTTAGCAGCCATATCCAATCTACAATGAACCTATAGAAGGCATCCTTTGTTTCCATGATGGTGTTTTTTATCTTTAGCATTTTTAAAAAATTTTTTCTTAGAATTTCCACTTCTGATTACATTACTTACCTGTTCTTGCATGTTGTCTACTTTTTTCATTAGAGCCCTTAGAATATTAACCATGGTTGTTTTGAATTCTCTGTCTGATAATTTCAACATTCCTGACATATCTGAGTTGAATTCTAACATTTGCTCTGTCTCTTCAAACTGTGTGTTTTGCCTTTTAGCATGTCTTGCAATTTTGTGTTGACAGCTGTGCATGACATCCTTGGTAAAAGAACTGTGATTAATAGGCCTTTAGTGGTGGAGTTTTAAGTATGTGGGAGGAGGGAAGATTTCTACGGGCCTATGATTGGGTCTCAATCTTTTAGTGAGTTGATTTTTGTGTATAGTGTAAGATTAGGGTCCAGTTTTATTTTATTTTTTGCATGTGAATATACAGTTTCAACAATTTGTTGAAGGGACTACCTTTCCCTGCTGTGTATTTTTAGCACTCTTTTTAAAGTTCAGTTGATATATATGGATGGGTTTATTTCTGGGTTCTCTATTCTGTTAACTGGCCTCTATCTATGTCTTTATGTCAGTACCATACTTTTTTGATTATTGTAACTTTGTAATATATTTTGAAATCAGGACTTGTTCTTCTTTATCAAGATTTATTCTCAAAAATTATTAATTAAGAAATACTAAACAACTCCTTCTGGGTCCATATTCTCCAGGCCGGGCTATGTCCCTCAACCATTAAAGGGAGAAGTAGGTCTCTTTTGAGAAACAAGCTTAAGTGCCTTGGTACTTATTGTGTGTAACTTCATTAAACACTGCAGCAGCAGTGCTTGAGAAGCATTGTTCTTTCCTCTTCAGACACAACAATATGTGAAAAATGTGTCATAGAGAACCATCCATTGGCTCTAAATGCTCATATTTTGAAAATCTAATTTTGCATTTCCCAACTTCCTTATTATTTCTAATTTCCTATAGTGTTATTATCTCCTCATATTTGTCTTCTACCTTCTAGGCTACTATCTATAATTTACCCCACCTTGGATTTTAGGCAGTAAATAAACATTTGAAGTATGTACTGGGAGTAGAGTACAATAGACAGACAAAGAGAAAAGATTTTTAAAATTTGTTTTTCAATTGTGTGTTTGTTTTGTGCAAAGTAGAAGTAGCAAAGAAGAACTTGGTATGTCCAGGACTTGTAAGTGACTTAGCATGACTAGAGCAGTGATTCTCAAGAGCTTTTCTTCATGGCACCCCAGAATTATCAGCAGTACTCTTTAAGGGATGAAAAAATGTAGGATGACATTAAACAAATCAGCATACGTATAATCCAATTGGTGTTACCACATAAGAATATTTCTCGGCAAATGTGCAAGTTTCCACAGTACTTGCACTACACTGGGATCCCTCTTTAGCAACATGATTGCATTTGAGTAATATAGTTTACTCCTCTTCCCATGTGTACCCATGAGGTTAGTAAATCTCACTTTAGAATAAACTAGCTTCGGCCTCTGACTGAACACTCCATGTCCTCTCAGCTGAACATTCCGTCTGATAGACCATGGGAAAATACAATGCACATTCTATTGTAGCAACAATAAAATTTGCACATTTGTTAAAACTTGGTGGCATACCTTACAGAATGTTGGTGGACGCCTGCTGGGAATCACTGGGCTTGAGGAGGACTGCATAAGGAAAAAAAGCAGATGTTGTGGAAAGGCTTCAACAGTAATAAAGATGACATCCACCATTTATGGAAAGGCTAATATAATAAATCTTTATTCACCTTATTTCTAATCCTCACAACTACATGCAAAGTATTTGTTATTAATTTCTTTCATAGATGAGGAAAACAAGGCTACAAAGGTTAAGTAACTTTTATGCAGCTATCCAAGAAATAAGAGACAGAGCAGGAATCAAAGACAAATTTATCTAATTCCAGAATCCAAGCTTTTCTCCATTATGTCTCTAAAATTAGGCGATGCCACATCAAAAATGTCCTCATATGCTATCACACTAGGAAGTTTAAATACTGTGGTCAGCATTTTCTAAAGCGTGTCCTGTGGAATAGTAATTCTTCAGGATGGGAAAGGTTGTTTCTCTAAATTAAAGGCTCTGGTGCCCGAATAGGCTTACAAAATGCTGAATTTCACTAGCCATACATACACTTGGGATACCCATCTCTTGAGTCGTGCATGTTTATGAAAACACTGTTTGAGATTGCAGTGTATTCTGGGTCCATCGAATAGAGCATCTGTATGTGTGTTAAATTTATTCACTTAGAGGTTCAACCCATGACCTTGAACTAACGACCTTTCTCTCATTCTAGACCCATGCCATACCTTCTCAACCAATCACAGTGCTACACCCATTCTTTGATATATGTAGCAAATTCCTTAGGAAGCATGTTTTATTTTGTATTTCTTTTTTTAAATCTCACTTTTAAGCCAAGTTATTCTAGGATGTTTAAAATTGCTTAGTCTGAAGAATTTTAACTATATTTAAATGCATAATTACATATGTGTCCATATATGTATATAGAGAGAATAAGCTCCCACATATATGTGTTTATATATGTATATAAACATATTAAGGAAAGGTTTGAAGTAATGTGACAATGAATATTGGTTGTATCTCTGATGGTAAAATTATAGATGATTTTTATTTCCTTCCGTATACCGCTCTACATTTTCAACAATACGATATATTATTTGCATAAGGAGAAAAATGTATATTTTCTTTATGTGTTCTCATTGCCTGGCTTTAAAATTTGTTGGGCTTTTTTTTTGGTCTTACAATCTATCTGGCATGCGTCCCTTTTGCATATTTTATTCGTGTCCTTGTCTGACTTTCACAACAAAATCAGCTTCTTAATGCCAAGAAGAAAGACGAAAATTTGCATTGAAACTGACTGAATGAGCCATCTTGATCATGGTTAGAAACTCTTTAAAGTGTTTGTTTGGTCTATGAGCCCGGTGTGTGTGTGTGTGTGTGTGTGTGTGTGTGTGTGTGTGTGTGTGTGTGTGTGTTGACTACATGATAGGATTTAAATGAGCAGAAATACAAAACAGGGGTTAGCTCAAGCAAAAGACGGAAGGAATATATACAAAGAGGTTGGAGAAAGAAGGCAGAAATGAGTAAAACACAGACAAAGGCTAGAAAAGAAGTAGAGAGTAACAGCCAAGGTGAGTCACATATTCCAGAGCATGCTATAGAAATACCAAATTACTGAAAGCTAACAACAGTGTATTTCTAACAGAAATCGGGACTATCCTTTCTCTTCCATGTTATTTATTTTTTTCTTTGTTGTTATTCTCCATGATCCTTTTTACATAAAATTTCAGTACTGTGGCTATTAATACTGCAAGTCACTGCTTTAGGCAATTATAGTCTTGTAACATAAATTAATAATAAGTTTGAGTTAATATGATTTTCAAAGAAATACATTTTCAGGATACTTTGGTTGGCTTTAGCTATGTGATTCTCACAAAAATTAAAAGGAAATAACATGAAGTAGTTCTATTTTTAGGACTGTGGAAACTTATTAGCTTTAGTTTATGTAGATTTGTGCAACCTGCTGTTTTTTGCTGGTGGTGATCCTTTTCTCCTTTTAAAGAGACTTATACACTCAGGATCTTGAGCTCATGTGAATCTGGAACTTGCTCCACAAAGCCTTGAAATTACCTAGACCTGCTTGGATTTCACTCAAAACTATAAAGTTGCCTTCTTCCTATTAACCTGCCTGTGATGTCTATAAATATTATCCATTATTTTGTTTGCATACATGTTTCCTCAATTTTTATGCATAAAAAGGTAAGTTCTTTATATTGAGAAATGATGGTTTCTGAAAAATAAATTAGTCATATTTGTAGCACACCTCCCTCTATGAATACTGGGAATAAAACAAAAACATCTGTATCTTTCAAGAAGCAAGTTATACTTGATCTTGGCCAATGAACAAGTTGCTTGGTTAAAAATTCCCAGTAAGGGCCTCTAAAATGTTAGGTCATATCCACCAGGGGATTGTGTCTGCGATACGGTGCTGCTCAAAAGATGCAAAGAATTGCACGGAAGTTAGATTGGAAAATATAGTTTATTTTAAAAGTAAATTAGAGAGAGAAAGAGAGTAGATTTACCTCCCCAAGGTAGGGGAGGGAGACAAAGCTAGGAAACATGGCCTGGCCATAGTTCAATGAGCACATGGCCTGACCAGTGCTTAGCAAAGCAATGGCAAATGGCTGCTTGAAGTTGAATGCTTTTAAACCTTCCCTTTGATGGGGGCAGGCAACTAAGGTGATGAGGTGGTGGTCTTTTTCACATCATCACGAAGAGGACAGGTAACCACAGGTACTGACATCAAGCAGATGGGTGGGTCGGTCATATAACAGTCGCCATGTTGATGGGGTCTGTGTCATGATGGTCACAAAGGACTGATTAGGTTAGCATGTTTATGAAACAATCTGGGGAGGCGGTTGTAAGACAATTTTCAATAGCTAACTTTGAGAAACCAGTTCCGTCCTTGGCTACTGACTAGAGGGTAAATTAAAGTGAACTGCTAGAAAAACATGACAGATCTAGGCAATGTTATATTGACTCCAACTCATGTCCTTTCACAAGTCTTCCAGGTAAAGGAAGAAAAGAGCTACAGTATTTAATGTTGTTTGGATTCTACATGAAGGTAGAAGTATGACCATCCAGACTTATTTCATAACAAATAATGTAGTTCAACAAACATACACTGAGAACTTGGCAATGTGTCTGTCACTATGCTGGTACTACAAACTCAAAAACAAATCCAACATAACCAAGTCTTTCAGGGGAGAGTTTTGTGAAGAAGACAGATACATAGACATAGACATTGTAACAACAACAAAAACATTATTTGAGTGCTTTTGAAATATATCACAGATGAGAGAGCTACTGAGTCTTCGATTAGGAGTTTCTCCAGTTATTACTAACCAAACAGAAATGCAAAATTGTCTTTTATAAGGGAAATGACATAGTCTCTGTCTTCATCAGAATGGCAATGTTACTGTTACTAAGAAATCAGTTATTCCTAGAGTGTTTATAGTTTGCCGATGACTGTGGTCTTTAATAGCTGTCCCTTCCATTGGTTGTTATTTGGTGATTTAATGCCCAGTATCACTTTCAAAGTTAGACAGGGCTAACCTTATGCTTCAATGGAGAAAAAGGTCTCTCACATGGGGGAGACACCACCTCTAAGCCCCTCAGATTACTCCTTCAAACCAAATCCCTCCACACTAGGTCTACTCAGATTTAGATTCCATAATTAGTATGACGCAGTGTTCTACATGAAAGTTTGAGATCAGGAACCCTTAGTGATGAAGTGTGCACCCTCACCGCCCTGGCCTGGCAGTTTTCCACTACTGCCAATCCCTTTCTTGTAGTATTATGATAATTGTTCCGGGTTCACTTATAAGTTAGAACATGTGGTACTCAGTTCTTTGTTTCTGTGATAGATCACTCAGTATTACAGACTCTAAGTCCATCCAAGTTGCTGCAAAGTTCATAATTTTGTCCTTCTTTATGACTGCATAATATTCCATTGTGTATGTGTACATTTTTTTTTTTATCCAGTCCAATTTCAATGGGCAGCATGGGTTGGCTTTGTGTTTTTGTTGTGAATAATGCTGCAATAAACATGCATGTGCAGGTATCTTTTTCTTTTTTTCTTTTTTTTTTTGAGTTGGAGTCTGACTCTGTCTCCCAGACTGGAGTGCAGTGGCTGCTCCCAGCCACCTCAGCCTCGACCTGCTGGGCTCCGGCGATTCTTCTGCCTCAGCCTTCCAAGTACCTGGAATTACAGGCATGCGCTACCATGCCCGGCTGATTTTTTGATTTATTGTAGAGATGAGGTCTTGCTGCACAGGCGGGTCTTGAACCTGCAGGCTCAGGCAATCCACTCACCTCAGCCTCCCAAAGGTGCGGGATTACAGGCTGAGCCACCGAGCCTGGCTATCTTTTTCATACAGTGATTTGAATTCCTCCGTGTATATTCCCAGAATAGGGATTGTTGAGTCATATGGAAGGTTAATTTTAGATTTTTAGATTTTTTAGGAATCATCAAACTGTTTTCCATAGAGATTGTACTAGCTTACACTCCCAGCAACAGTGTAGAAATGTGGCCTTTTCACCACATCTTCTCCAGCATTTGTTGTTTTTTGAGTTATTGATGATGGCTATCTGACTGGAGTTAAGCGGTATCTCAGTGTGGTTTTAATTTGAATTTCTTTGATGACTAGTGAGGCTGAGCATTTTTTCATGTATCTGTTGGTTGCCTGTATGTTTTCTTTCTTTCTTTTTTTTTTTTTTTTTGAGTTGGAGTCTCACTCTGTCACCCAGACTGGAGTGCAGTGGCCACTTCCAGCCACTGCAGCCTTGATCTGCTGGGCTCCAGCAATCCTTCCGCCTCAGACTTCCAAGTAGCTGGAACTACAGGCGGGTACTACCATGCCCGGCTAATTTTTGATTTATTGTAGAGATGAGGTCTCGCCAAGTTGCCCAGGTCGGTCTTGAACCCGCAGACTCAGGCAATCCACTCACCTCAGCCTCCCAAAGTACTAGAATTATAGGCTGAGCCACTGAGCCCAGCTGTTTTCTTTTGAGAAGTGTCTATTCATATCTTTTGTCCACTTTTTAATAGGGTTACTGTTTTTTTTTTCTTTTTGGCACGTTTGTGTTGCTTGTAGATCCTAGATGTTAGGGCTTTATCAGATATACAGTTGGCAGATATTTTTTTCCCACTCTGTGTGCTGTCTCCCCTCTCTCTTGATGGTTTCTTTGACTTTGTAGAAGCTTTTCAGTTTGATGAGGTCCCACTTGTTTATCTTATCTCTTATGGCATGAACTTTTGGGGTTTTGATCAAGAATTGGTTCCCAGTTACAATTTCCATAAGGGTGTAATGCCTCATTTAAAATAAGTTATTTAGTTTATACTGTTGAGTTTAGGATAAACATGATATAATGACATCACACTAATTACACTGAGCACATCTAAATTCTGCTCGTAGGAAAGCATAAATCCAGCAGAAGTGTTTTGCTTGTGAAAGCACCAAATCCCAGTGTTCTGGGGACTCAGCTGAGCCATGAAGAATCTCAATGCAGAGAGACTGAAGATTGACTTGTCATGGGAAACCTTAAATTATGGGAGCAAAGGTAGCAGAAGCTCAAAGCAGGAGAAGCAAGGTTGCAGATACAGCATGAGAGCAAATGTGAGGGCAAAGGCAGAACTGAGTCATGGAGTCAGAATCAGGAAGAGGGGGATAGGTAAGGGAGTATAGTCAAGACAGGTTAAGGCAAATAGTTCTGTCTTAATATGAAAAAAATACAAAGATTGTTGAGTCCCATTTCCATGTCTACTGACTGTGTGGTGACAGCAAGACCTGAGAGTTTAAAGGTTCGTAGTAGGACAAGACTATATGTTAAACCTGGATTATTAATTTGTGTACTATTGATACAATTCCCAGCCTATTCATAGGATTATGATTGTATGCTAATATTTGTTTCTGGGTGTCTTATTATATACTAAATCATGGTTCTACAAAAAGTACAAGATAGACTCAATGTAGACTTAATTATGTATTTTTCCTACTTTTTTGACCAAAGAGTAGACTTGATAGAATGCCTTCAACTCTACACCTGGTCATATGAACCTTAGGAAGTTTTCAGGACACCCTGCTTTTTAAAAAGATATACAAATATTAGTCAAAATTATTGGCAAGCACAATATGAGATGATGTGACTCATTATTTATTGCATAACTTGCTAATTTTGAAAACCATTCGCTTAAATTTTTTTAAAAGATTGGTAAATGCATTTAAAACCAGAAAAATTCAAGGAATATTGTTGGTTAATCATACATCACAGTGGTGGGTAAGGTTATCAGTCAACACTGGCACATCATCATTTGCATAAGATATTATCACTCCTTTCATGTCTGCTAACTATGTACAAGGAAAATAACAAAAATGAGTTGAATCAATTAGAAAAGATAACTCAAGTAAAAATGGTTAACAGAGTACTTGGAATAAGCAATACTCAGTTATATTTTCTGAGGGGAAACTGAGGCAGGGAAGAGTGTCTCAAGTTATTCAGTGCGATTGAAGTGGAGCCAGGGAAAGAACTGAGGATTCTTGTCATCAAATAGCTTGCTCTTTGTTTGATACTAGTAAAGAGGGTTTTATGTGACTGCAATTTTCTCTGTGTAGTCCTATCAATATGAAGATTATAAGATGGGACATGCAATATGGCCCCACTTTTGCTTTTGGAAGATAGTTATGCCTTAATTACAGTGAAACTTTGTCTACTATGAGCACCAATCAATTTACTTATCCCTGGGTTTTCTCATCAGTGCAGTAGATTTACTACCACCTGCCTCATAAGACTGTTCTTGGGGTTAAATGATAGAATGTCAAACACAGGGTTAGAGCAAAAGTATCTGCTTCATAGAGGAAATTATAAGTATTTTACTTTAAGAAAGTTTGAATATTTTGAACAACATTTTAGTTCATTCTTAAAGAAGTTTCTTTCAGAAAGGTGTATCTATGATGTCTTCAAACTTGAGAATTTGCTTCATATTTTTAGCTTTTCTGATTAGACATTTTTAATGGTTACATCTTTAAAAATATATTAAAAGGACTTTTACTTTATTTGCTACAAGCTTTCTAACAACAGTTTGGCAGAGAACGTTATTCTACACTATCCCTTAAAGAATCCAAATGAGAATAGATATGGCTTCTGAAAGTCTTGGGTATTTTTAATCTTCTAAGTCTTCAACCAATTGTCATTTCATTAAGGTGCCCGGCTGAGACGTTCTTTCATATACCATCATTAAGATGAATTGTAGCTCCGCTCTGTAATACACATATTACAAGTTCAGGTCACATGTGCTGAAATTATAACTACAATGTTCCATTTCCTGGAGAGGAATACAGAATCACAGCTGCTGTTTCCAGGAGCTTTGCTGGCAGTTTCAAGTTAGGCAACCACTTTCCTTGTGATTAGAATAAAATCCAAAATAAAAACTTAGAAGTTGATTATTTGGCAAAAAAAAAAAAGTGCTAAAGTGAATATCAAAGATTGCTTTAAAAATGTTTAATGTGGTAAAAATATGCATCTGGGTTAGGAATAAAATAATCTGAAAATATGAAAAAGTATTTTTTTTAGCTCTTTAACCACTTGTACAATTCAGTGGTATTAAATACATTCAAAATAGTGTGTATCATCACTATTTTTACCCAAAACTTTTTCATCCCCGAAATAAATTCGTCCCCATAAAATGTAACTTTCCATTCTCCTTCCCCTCTATTCTAGATACCAGAGACAAGTGGAATCATGCAATACTCCTTCCATGTCTGGAGTATTTCATTAATGTTTCAAGGCCCATCCATGTTATTGCATGTATCAGAATTTCTTTTCTTTTTATTACTGAATCTGGTGTATGAATATACCACATTTTGTCTGTCCATTTATAAGTTTTATGTGTGTGTGTGTGTATGTTTTATTTATATATAAAACACTTGGGTTGTTTCCACCTTTTGACTATTGTAAATAATGCTACTGTGAACATTGGCTGTGTAGATATCTGAGTCCCTGTTTTTGGATATATGCCTATGAGTGGAATTGCTTAGTCATTTGGTAGTTCTCTATGCCTAGTGTTTTTAGAAACCACCTCAGTGTTTTTCACAGTGGCTGCACCATTTTACATTCTCACCAGTAATCAATAAGGGTTTCAATTTCTGTGCATCCTCATCGGTACTTGGTTTTTTTTTTTAAGCATTATGGGCAACTTAATAAGCATGAATTGGTATCTCACTGAAAGTTTTTATTTACATTTTTAGCTAGTGTAAGTGCAATGTTTGACTAATGATGCTGAACACCTTTTCGTGTGCTTATAAGTCATTTGTATATCTTCTTTGGAGAAATGTCTGTGTAAATCATTGACTCATTTTTCAATTGGCTTATTTTTGTTATAGTTGAATTATAGGGGCTCTTTATATATCACATATTAATCCCAATACATGATTTGCAAATATATTCTCCCATTCTTTAGGTGGTACTTTTATTTTTAAGATAATGTGTTCTTTGATGAGCAAATGTTCTTACTTTTGATTAAACCAAATTTATCTATTTTAAATTTCATTTTCTGTTCTTTTGGTGTCATATCAAAGACCACTTTTTAAAATGTCAAAGAGAACTTTAACCGTTACTTCATAATTATTTATTTATTTTTTTATTTTTTTGAGTTGGAGTCTCACTCAGTCGCCCAGACTGGAGTGCAGTGGCCGCTCCCGACCACCGCAGCCTCGCTTGCTGGGCTCTGGCGATCCTTCTGCCTCAGCCTTCCGAGTAGCCAGAATTACAGGTATGCGCTACCATGCCTGGCTGATTTTTTGATTTATTGTAGACATGAGGTCTCACTGCCCAGGCGGGTCTCAAACCCACGGGCTCAGGCAATCCACTCA
Organism: Carlito syrichta; assembly: GCF_000164805.1. Taxonomy (NCBI): domain Eukaryota; kingdom Metazoa; phylum Chordata; class Mammalia; order Primates; family Tarsiidae; genus Carlito; species Carlito syrichta. Next base: position 524,451 of record NW_007249324.1, on the reverse strand, counting down.
CCTCAGCCTCCCAAAGGCGCGGGATTACAGGTTGAGCCACCGAATCCGGCTACTTCATAATTATTTTTACAACTTGCCTCTGTCTTCTGTTATCTGTTGCCATCATATATGTTATCGGGTACACAGGGTATCATGACCAGAGCCTAATAATTCTCTTAGCAGTCAAAATAATTTTCAAAATCATATAAACTGGATGTGTTCTTTTGGCTACTCCTCCAGCAAGTGGAGGTCATCCCATCCATTCTGCTCTGAAGCATGAGATGGGACAGACAAGACAAAAATTTCATGGTATTCATTTCCTAGGCTCACAATTAGGACTGGATTTGTGGTTGCTTCATACTCATATTCTAAGCACAATCGTGCCTGGGGAACTTGTGTTTAACCTTACCTTTCATTTGTTTATTTTCGGAGATCAACTCTATCAACTACTTATGGTGTAGTCAACAGAACACATAGCCCAAAAATCAGTGCTGAAAATCACTACCCCCCATACTAAATATCTGTAAAGTCATTGTTAAAATAAGACTGATTTCAAAATACAGAAGTATTTGATATTACCTGTTCCCCAGAGTCTCATTTTATGTTGTCACATTTTTGGTCCAATGGGTTCCAAATAAATCTTTGGGACGGAATAAACAGGATCAGGGAAAAGCAATGAAAATGCCAACCTGAGGGGCACATGGGGACCCAGGAGATCAGAAAGGTCAGTGCCAGGCTCAGAAAAATAGTCAATGGTTCACTAGTCCTTTGTGATCCTGGAAGACCAGATCCTTTCCTTGGGAAGTGCTTATCAAAGTCTGTCTCTAAGCAGATACTAAATATCAAATGCCTTGGAGCTTTGGCAGTGGCTTAATCTAAAACTGACAGATCAGAAAAAGCAAAAAACCATGTGAACATTAGCAAGTCAACACTACCACACCCATTGCTTATTCACCGACTGTTGAGACTAGTAAACAGCTCCAAGACGTGTCATGACTATGCTTCTAATTTTTTTTCTAATAGAAGCAGCTTAGACACAAGCAACACATACAGTGAAAAATACACATAAGTATTACTCTCAGCAATTGTGTGGCAGTACAATGGCTTAAAGATCTGGACTTTAAGAGGAAACAAGAAAATGTTACTCAGCTTAGCTGTATTAGAAATACGTAGTATAAACTTTTCTGGAAAAAATAAAGACTCAAGAAATAATCTCACTAAGAAAGTAAGTGGACATACAGAGCAGAAGAAAGTCGTGGCCATAGCTTACACTTTTCTGTCAGGCTAATAACTACTTTATAAATTTTTGGCAAGGTCTTAGCATCAAGACCTTGCCACCCAACTACTCTGGGATACCTCATGGATGATCCACCTGGTCATCTCCCACAATACAGACCCTTGCATCTCAGCCCTGTCCTCTGAAGTAGAGGTTAGCAAACTTTTTAAATAGGGTACCACAATGGTAGATATTGTAGACTTTGGGATCCAACAGATAAAATCTAGGATATTATGTGGCAACAGATATAATCATTTATTTAAAAATATAGAAACATTCTTAGCCAGATTTGGTCTGGGAGTCACACTTTGTTGACCCCTGTTTTGAAGGAATGATCAGTACATTAAGCTCCACACCATGAAACAGTAGCAATAGCAGGTAATTAGTGGTTAGGGTGAATTTTTGCATTTGGGGGTTCTCCACTGACATGGAATGCAAAACGCTGTGTCCTCAGAGGGGCTGGATCATAGGGACAGCTGAAACCATGCAAAGTTTCTTTTCTATCAAGGCACAACTGGTATTTAATCCTTAGTATCTCACTACTGACATCTAAAGTTGCATGATAAGGACTATTCAAAAACAGTCAATAATTTTTGCCAGAGTGTGGGAAATCTGAAAATTTCCCTTGCCATCCTGGCCTTAAAAGAGTACTGAGAAGTGGAAAGTGACCCTCATGTTATTAGGAACATGCTAGTGAACAAATGCAGCAAAGAAAGATTATGAGAATGAATGACATAATGTCTGCGAAGTGCTTTGAGCTCTTGAGAAGAAATTTTCTTTGTAATTAGAAAATAATGCTACATTATTACAGTTATTATGGTTATCACCATTATTAAAGGTAGACATGGCCTCAACAACGAGAAAAATTGTGAAGAAAGCTGAGTAACTCATAAAGGAAGTGGTTCATGCACCAATTATGAGCTTCCATTTTGTAATTACAGTGTGCTGGGTGGCTTTGCAGGAACTGGTTGATTATTCATCCAGTAGAACAACCCTTTGCATGTGTAACAGTTCCCAAAAGATTCCCAAAGACCCCCAATACAAAAGGAACAGAAGAAAGCTCTGTGTGATTTGAGTTAGAAACTTTATTAAGAATTGTCTTTAAATTTGCACAGGAACATAGTAAGATTTTGACAGTAAAGAACTTCTGTTAAGAAAAGAAAAAAATGCAAGTGAGAGTCTTATATCTATGAACAAAAGGATAACCAAATAAATCTATATTCATACCCTCTTCCCTCATATTACACAGGGATAAGGCCTTTACTTAAGTACTATTCATGCCAAAATGTAAGAGTTCAATATTATTCTCTTTGCTCCTTTTATTCTGTCACACCTTCGGTCCCGTAGTGGGTAGAATGAGAAGGAATGAAAGTGAAGGATAAGAAATAACTAAATAGCCAACAGAAGGGTTCATGGGGTCGTGGCTTGGGTACACGGAGCCCACCCATATGATCACTGGGATTTTAGATGGGCATGCCCAACCGCCAGTATCTCCCTCTGTTATAGTCTTCAAACTCTGCTATGAACACTTTCTGAATATGGAACTTAAATTGTGACTGAATTCAGTACTCAAAGATCTGGAGATGAAAGTCCAAATGTGTCATTGAGAACATCAGAGTCTATTGTGTTCATGCTTCCTGGGCCACACAGTGTATTTCCAGACCTGCATTGTGTGGGAAGAGCTGGTTATTCACCACTTTCACACTCTGTGGGCAGTCAGTTCTAATTCCTGTAACTTACCCTCTAACCCTACCTAACATGCAGCCTTTCAAATTCTCTTTTCAAGCTATGCATTCTGAATCTGCAATGGGGTAACTGTGTTCACTTGCATAGTCCCTGATAGAGAAATAGATATTTTTGAAGTCTGTGGTTAGCAAACAATTTTACAAAGACTAATTCAGAAAAATGAAAATTAATTAGTCCATTTCTTTTCTCTTCAAAATAGACATAGTCTTATTAAAACCTAGAAGAAAAAAGTGTATATATATTCACAAATTGTATTGCTGACCTTATTAAATAAATGAAAGTCAATGAGAAAATTGGCAGAACCTTTTAGACAATAAGATGTTAAAAAGCCAAGCAAGTCTGAGGAGAAATCAGAAATTACATTTTAATCTTTCAACCCTTATTTGTCAAGCGCCTTAGAGTTCACAAATGATGTTCACATGTCCCCTTTCACTTAATATTTGCAACACATCATGTGCATATTATTATCATTTCTATTTTTCAGCTAAAGGAACTAAGGTCCAGAGAGGTAAACTAATCTATGTAAGATCATTAGCCATTTTGTGGCAAAGCTTTGGATAAAATTTATTCCATTATCAACTTTTATGGAAAACTATGTTAGGATACAAGTTTGACTACTATAACAAAAGTCCAAACAAGAGAGGTTCATTGCTCCCTAATTCAATTGTCTGAAAAGAGTCTGAGCTTTTAGTCCAAGGCTGCTATGACAATTTCACCATGTCGAGGTCCCTTATCATCAGCTTGGTTTCCATCTGATGGTCTAACCTCATGGTTTAAGCTCCCATTTTCACATCTGAATTCCAACTAGTGAAAAGTGGGGGAGAAAGGGAAGAGGGTCCCCTAAGAACACCATCTAGAAGTTTTACACATCTCTTCTCCTTCCATCGGTTAGAATTTGAAAACACCTATTTGCAAGTAGCCTTGTGCTCAGTTAAACCAGGGGATTCTATTGATAAAGTACAAGGTGTGAAATGCTTATTGGAGAACAATTAGCAATCTTTATCATTCTGAGTACCCATTACATGTCAAGAATTAGCCAAGGTGTCTGAATAGAGAAAAGAAGAAGATGTGGATTATCTCCCATCTATTTAAGCCAGTCCAAGCTTTCCTCCTCAGATTGGAAAATTCCCTCTCATTTTCAGGCATGAAGGACAGTTTGACCAAGCATCCCATGTGTGGTAGGGTAAATAATGACCCCAAATATGTCCACATTCGAATCCCAAGAATATGTGAATGTCACCTTATAAGGCAAAAAGGACTTTATAGTTGTAATTAAACTAAGGATCTTGAGATAGCAAGATTATACTGAATTATCTGGGTGAACGCAATGTAATCACAGCAGTTTTGTTTTTTTTTTTAAGTTGGAGTCTCACTCTGTTGCCCAGACTGGAGTGCAGTGGCCGTTTCCGGCCACCGCAGCCTCGAACCGCTGGGCTCCAGCGATCCTTCTGCCGCAACCTTCCAAGTAGCCGGAATTACAAGCATGCGCTACCATGCCCGGCTGATTTTTTGATTTATTGTAGAGATGAGGTCTTGCTGCCCAGGTGGGTCTCGAACCCGCTTGCTCAGGCAATCCACTCACCTTAGCCTCCCAAAGGCGCAGGATTACAGGCTGAGCCACCGAGCCCGGCTTAGTTTTTTTTTTTTTTTTAAAGGGAGGCAGAAGACCAAAGTGAGTAGGAGAAGGTAATGTGACCATGGAAGCAGAGAGTATAGTCATGTGCCACACACAATCCAAGGAATGCTAGCAATCTCTAGAAACTGAAAAAGCCAAGGAATCAATTCTCCCCTGGGTCTTCTATAAAGAACCAGTCATTTTAGCCCTATAAGTCTCCTTTTTGACATCTGACCTTCAGAACTGTAAGAGAATAAATTTGTGCCACTAATAAATACATTTTAAGCCACCAAGTATATGACAATTTGTGACAGTTGCAGTAGGAAACTAACATCCCAGGTGAATGGTAAGACCAGATGCTGCAATTCTTCAGAAGGGCCAGATGCCAGGGCTCAACACATGTCTAATTTCCCTATAAATTATGTAGAGCCCTGCAAAACTTTCCTTCTTGAATCCTTTGCTTTGAAATTAGATCCTAAGAGGGAGTTTCAAGATGGCCAACTAAAGGTACCTGACACTTACCTCCTCCTCAAAGAAGAACCAAAACAATGAGAAGATAATTACCGATCAAATAGAGATTCTAAGAGAGAACACTGAATTTCAGCAGAAAAGTGACAGGAAACTTCTGAGGCACAGGAGAAGGAAGCAAAGCAGTTCAGCAAGGACTGGTTCAGAGCTAGGAGGAACTCCCCATTGCAGGGAAAGGTGAGAGATATCCAGTGGTCCATATTCCCAATGTAAACTCCTGCAATCTTAGCCATGGGAGAGACCCATGGCCCTATATAAAAGTGCCTGAAGTTCACATGATGACATTATTCCCAAGAGGGAGTTCATGCTGGGTCTCACAAACCCCTTGAGAACCAAGCAGCTGCAACATGGCACCATTTTGAGAGCTGTCCCCAACCAGACTACATCCTGCCCTGGGGCTCAAGAGAACCTGCATTTCCACATTCCTGGAGTCCCACTGACATCAACCCACATCCACTCAAAAAGCAGCAGTATAAGGACACCAGCTGGACTCAGCAATGTGGCCAGGTCTCTTACACTCTGACCCATGCAGTGTCCTACATCCTAGAGAAGAGGTGGTGCAGCACACCAGGGAACATGCCCCTGGGGAAAAGATAGCTCAAGTGTGCTCTCACCAGAGCCTAAGAGCCACCAGCAGGGGCCACTACCACTGACAGCCACCTTGTCTTGAGACAGGAGATAGTTAGAGAAAGGCTAGGCAGACAGACAGGAGAGTCCTCTGGTAACAATGTAGTGAACTCTTGGTAGGCCTATCAGGTTCAGCATTGGTAAACAAGCTCCCTGCAAGCCTCCCAAGCTAGAGTTAAAGTCCTTACTGCTGGGATCAAAAAGCAACCAATCCGCTCACCATTAGACCGCTACCTTAATACTGACCAATCAGAACAGCTATAGCTCACAGCAAGTGCTAGCCAATCGACTTGGACTTAGGACTATATAAGCCCCAGGTTTTCGGCCCCAGACAGGCAAGCCCTTTGGGCCCCCTCCCGCCCTGGGAGTTTTTCTGTCCTCAGTAAATCCTGCTTTCTCACCTTCCGGCTGTCCATGTCCTTCATTCTTCCTGGGCATGAGATAAGAACCTTGACCCTGAAGAGCTACAACCTGAAGAGCTGCAGAAGATCATCGCAGTAGAAAAGTCATGCGCCCCGGATGTTGGCTTGCCAGCCGATGGAGCTGGTAAACTAGGAGAGCTGCTGGAAGAAGGCCAGACTCCAAAGCTGAGGCACCCAGGGGCCTAGGCTTGCCAGCCCACCAACCCAGCAATATTCTCAGGGCTCGACTTGCCAGCCTGTTAGAGCCAGCACCTGGGTGCTAGGCTTGCCACCACCCTGCCCCATCACAGCCCTCAGGGCTTGGTTTGCCAGCCTATTAGAGCTGACACTTGTGGGGCTAGGTTTATCTGCCCCTCCACGACCCTCTCTGGGACTTGACTAGCTGACCCACTGAGCTGACACTCTTGAAGCCCAGGCTGACCTGAAAAATCCACATCAGTCCCTCTAGCAACAGTGCCATTGAGCACCTGCACATGCCTTCAGGAAACCTGAGACTGGCCTGTCCAGTCACCATCCTAAGACCTAAGGTCAGGTCCACCCTGCCTGCTGCAGCCAGTGCCCACATTGACACCTAGGGGCCTGAGGACAGGTCTGTTCTGTCCATCTTTCCACTGCTAGTGCCCAAGAGTACAGTCTAAAAACCTAGGGATTGACCCACCTCATCTTCTGCTGCTGGCACCTTCACATATCATGGGGACTCTGTGGAACAACTTGCCCATGATGCTGCTTCGGGTGCCATACACACCATAGAAGGGCCTGAGGCAGGTCTTCCCTGCTCACTGCCACCACTGCTGGTGCCTGTGTGCTTCATCCAGAGGTCTGGAAATCAACCTATTTTACTTGCCACCATTGGCACCATGCACACATTCTGGGAGCTTGAGGACAGGCCCATCATGCCCACTGCCACTAACTGCACATGCTGTCCAGGGCCTGGAGACAGGCCCATTAAGCCTGCCAACACTCACCTGCAGACCCCACCTGGAAGCCTGGGGAGTGGCCCACCCATTGCACTGCCACCAAATCTGGCATACATATGTCACTTAGGAACCCAAGGGTTGGATTGTCACTACTATTGCCACTACCAACATCACATGTGCTATCTGAGAGCTCAAGGACCCATCACTTACCTGGCCCATCAGTGATATTTTCAGCACCCAAGCAAGCTACCTGGAGGCCCAAGGACTGGCCCATCAGGATCTCTGACACATATACCACACTGGGTTCCAAGAACTGGCACACTTGGCCACCACCTCCCCTAGTGCCTGAGTATCAGCCTGCTTGGTGATTTCATCCCCATCAAATTCTTACCACAGTCTTCATTAATAGCAGCAGCCTAAGCCACTGAGGAACTCACAAATACTACTGATGCTGACTACAGCTTAAGAAGTCATACAGAGACCACACTACTAAGCCACTCAGAATCACAGTCTAGCACCCCAACTAGCAAACACTATAGATACAGTTATAAAAAAAAAAGTATTTTCCTTCTAAAGCCAATTCATAAAGTAGGAAGAAGTGACTATTACACCAGATATGCAAATATTAATGTAATAACAGCATAAAGACATAAGAAACAAGAAAAAGAAGAAAAAAAAGCCTCCAAAGAAACACAATATTTCTCAAGTAATAGATTCCAACTAAAAGAAAAATCTATAAAATGCCTGAAAAAGAATTTGAGATGATAATATCAAAGAAACTCACCGTGATACAAGCAAACACAGATAAACAATACAAAGGAAGCAAAAAAAAAAAAATCAGGATATAAATGGGTAATAGCTATCACTAGAAAGAACCATTCACAAATCTAAAGACTTCAATGAAGAAAATTTTAAAATACAATTAAGAGCTTCAAAAATAGACTAGATCAAGCAGAAGAAAGAGTTTCTAAACTTGAAGATAAGTCTTATGTAATAATCTGGTTAAGAAGAAGAAGAAAAGAAATTCTTTCTAGCTGATTCTATGAGACCAGCATTATCTTGATGCCCAAACCAGATAAGGACACAACTGAAAAAGAAAAGTGCAGACCAATATCTCTGATGAACATAGATGCAAAAAATCAACAAAATACTAGGAAACCAAATTCAACAGTACAGTAAAGAGACACTACACCATGATCAAATGAGATTTACCCAGAAATGCAAGGATGACTCGATACACACAGATCACAAATCAATAAACATAATACATCACATTAACAGCATAAATGACAAAAACCATATTGTCATCTCAATAGACACAGAAAAAGCATTTAATAGGACTCAACATCCCTTCATAATAAAAACTCTCAACAAATTAGGTATAAAAAGAACATACCTCAGCATAAAAAAGGCCATATAGGATAAGCCCATAGTTAACATTACACACAAAATGAAGATTCTAGGACTGGAATAAGACAAGGATGCTCACTTTCATTACTCTTATTCAACATAATACTGGAAGTTCTAGCCAGAATAAACAGGCAAGAGAAATAAATAAAAGGCATCCAAATTGGAAAAGAGAAAGTTAAATTGTCCACCTTTGTAGATTGCATACTCTTATACATAGAAAAACCTAGTCTCCACTAAAAACTATTAGAAATAATTAGTGAATTCAATAAAGGATACAAAATTAACATAAAAAATTAGTAGCAATTCTAGGTTACCAATAAAAACCAAACTGAAAAAGAAAGCAATCCCATTCACATTAGCTATGAATATAAATAAAACACCTAGGAATAAATTTACCAAGGAAGACCTCTACAAAAAGGCTATAAAACACTGATGAAAAAATCAAAGAGGAAAAATGGAAAGACATCCCATGTTCATGGACCAGAAGAATAATATTGTCAAAATGACCATACTATCCAAAGCAATCTACAGATTCAACGCAATCTCTACCAAAATACCAGTGACATTCTTCACAGAAATAGAATAAAAAATCCTAAAATTTGTATGAAAACACAAAAGACCCCAAGTAGCCAAAGTGAGCAAACAGAACAAAGCTGGAAGCATCACACTACCTAACTTCAAAATATACTACAAAGCTATAGAAACCAAAACAATGTGCTGCTAGTATAAAAATAGACACACAGACCAATGGAACAGAGTAAAAATCCAAAAATAAATCAATGCATTTATAGCCAACTGATCTTTGACAAAGGCATCAAAAACATACATACATTGGAAAAGAGACAGTCTCTTCAATAAATGATCTTGGGAAAAACTGGATATCCATGTACAGAGGAATGAAATTAGACCCTTGTCTCTCATCATAAAAAATAATCTCAAAATGGATTAAATAAATAATAGTGCCAAAACTATAAAAGTACTAGAATAAACCAAAGGGAAAATTTTTGCCTAGACAAAGATTTTTGCCTAAGACTTCAAAAGCACTGACAGCAGAAATAGACAAATGGTGCTACCATAAACTAAAAAAGCTTCTGCACTGCAAAAAAAAGGGGGAAGAAAGGAAAAAAATGATCAGAGTGAAGAGACAACCTGTAGTTTGGGAGCAAATATTTGCAAACTATTCTTCTGACAAATTACTAATATCCAGAATATACAAGGAACTCAAACAACTCAACGACAAAAAATAAAATAATCTGAATAGAAAACAGGCAAAAGACCTGCAAGACATTTCTCAAAAGAAGACATAAAAATAACCCATAAATATATGAAAAAACTCAACATCACTAATCATCAAAAATGCAAAAAAAAAAAAAGCCCACAGTGAGGATCATCTCACCTCAATTAGAATGGCTGTTATCGAAAAGGAAAAAAACAACAACAGTGCTGATGTGGGAAAAAGGAAAATTTTAGACACTGTTGGTGGGACTGTAAATTGATATAGCCATTATGGAGAATAGTATAGAGGTTTCCCAACAAACTAAAAATAGAACTACTATATGATCCAGCAGTCCCACTACTGCATATTTATCCAAAGGAAAGGAAATCAGATATCAAAGGGAAACCTGCATGCCACATTCATTACAGTACTATTCACTATGCACAGCCAAGATATGGAATCAACCTAAGTGTCCATCAACAGACAAATGAATAAAAAAAGTGTACATGATGGAACATTCTTCAGTCATTAAAAGAAGAAAATCTTATCATTTTCAGCAACATGAATGAAACTGGAGATCATTATGTTAAGTGAAATAAGCCAGGCACAGAAAGACATCTGTTCTCACTCATACATGGGAACTAAAAAAGTTGAAATAATGGAAGTAGAGGGTAGGATGATAGTTATTAGAGTCTGAGAAGAATTGAAGGGGAGGGTGAAGAGAGGTTGGTTAATGGGTACAAACATAGAGTTAGAGAGAAGGAATAAATTCTAGTGTTCAATAGCGCTGGAGGGTGACTATAGTTAATCATGTATTGCATATTTTAAAATAACTAGAAGAGAAGATTTGAAATGTTCCCAGCAAAAAGAAATGGTAAGGTGATAGGTATCCTAATATCCTGATTTGTTTGTTATGCATTTTACACATGTTCCAAAATGTCACGTCCCCTAAAATATGTACAATTATTATATTTCAATAAAAATTTGCTTTAAAGATTTAATAACTATATCTAACGTAATATCTGCAAATTAAAAAATTAGGTCATGGATCTTATTGCACAGTTGGGCAGGCCGTATGTGGCCTATCAATCATTGCTTGCTTCTACTTGGTTTAAATTTTCTGTGGAATTTCATTTTTTTGGACGACAATCATTTAGTACTACAAAAAGCAAGATTCATTATAAAGCTGCCTTGTCTAGGTGTACTTTGTTTTCAGAAGCCCTGTGATTCATTTTTTGGAACACCATAACTCACACACTAAACAAAAAAAGAAAACATAGAGGAATGTAGTGGATCAGAAAACAATGACCCACAGCTGTACTATTTATCAATGAGTAGTTCTGAACTGCTGTGGTCTTCGGCCACTGTCACAGGAACATTCCACTGTAGTCCTCCTCCCTCTCACTTGACATTGAATGATGAGTCAAGAATGGCCACAGGCTCTATCTGAAGCTGAGGTGAATGAACAGAGGTGTGGCTCAAATGTTTCTAATGCTAATTGCTTAAGGCTGAATGGATTCACACCCTGAACTTGTGCATGATGCACTGGATAAACACAGCAAGAAGCTGAGAATTAGTTTGTCCTTTTGGAGGAAAACTAGACTCATATGTTTCATCTAGAGATACCAGTTAGCTCTTCTTAAGGAAAAAGGATATGAAGGATATATCTGTTTTGTAGCAGACATTTAAGAGGGTGGTAAGTCTACTCTGGAATTGGATTTGGTTCAGGATGAATAAATTCCAAAGGCAAATATTAACATCATGGGGAATAAGCAAAACATTTTTATAAGTATTGAACTCATGTCTCTGTGACCTTAGTATCATCATTCTGATTTACAGATGAAGAATTTGAGATCAAAAAAGATTGAAAAGCTTGTCCATTTACTAAATTTAGACAGGTACAACACAGACCAGAACTCAAGTCTTCAAGCTTTAAGTCTTTTCGCTGAAACATGAGGCCTCTGTAGTCACATTTAATGTGGTGGCATTGGCACCCAAATCAAGGCACATCAATATACTTTTAGAGCTGCAAAGTCACACAGCATCCAGAGATTATTTTAGCCCTGCATGTGCTTGTGGAGATGGAGCCTAGGAATGTCTTTGGATAGGTTGTCCTCTAACACATTATTACTGCAAGAACAATGTTACTTTTATTATTACTGCAAGAACAATGTTACTTTTGCACAATTTCTCTAGTAGTCTTTCTCCTACATTTCCAGTTCATTCCATAGCATACATCAAAGACTATAGGACTATCCCAAGAACCTTTGGTGACACTTTTTTGTTTCTAAATTCAACAGTGACATAGAAGTCAAATCTATTCCCCAGGCTACTGTAACTAGCATGCCTAGGGCTTCTTAAAGCTGTACTGTTCCTTCTTCCCTACTCTTTTCACGACTCATCCTTTAGATCTACTGAGTGACCTGGCCAACAGCCCTGGCTAAACAATCCACCCTACCCTAGGCACTTTTCATGCCATTGCCATTTTATTTTTTCTTTTATAAGTATTAAGCTTTTCTGTAATTTTCATATTTGTTTTCAAGTTTCTAGTCTCTCACTCTCTCTCTCTGTCTCCTCTCTTTTATTCTCTCTCTCTCTCTCTCTCTCTCTCTCTCTCTCTCTCTCTACTAGAATATAATCTCTTTGAAAACAGTTCCCTTATCTGTATTATTTACTGTCTATCCCCAGGGACTAGAATCCTGCCTGGTGTGGAAACAGATTCTCAATAAATATGTGTTGAGTGGATGGATGAGGTGAAATTTACATTAATGTTCCCAATTTTGATACGCTGAGCCCATGCATTCAAAGGGAGCCCAGTCTTTTCTCATAGTGACTCTTTCCAAATATTTCTGGAACTCTCTGGGGGTCCTAACAAATGCTTGAGAATCTATCCTTATAATCTTTGCTGCCTGCCAGGTGAATAAAAACCCACGTGTTCACCTTACATCTAGACTCCATCTCTGATAGTTGCTGTGTCACTTTTGAACAGGAATACTTTGACACCATCTTAATTTTTGTGACTTGTGCTAGATCACTGGTCTCTTTAAAGTATAGAGTGGGCACATTGTCTTCCTTTGTTATGATCAGCAAGAGGTTCCCATAGCAAAGTTTCCAGGGCCCCAAAGTGTCACTGACCTTCCATTTCATATAAAAGCTGCTCTAGTAACAGGGTCAAGATGAATTCCAATATCTGGAATCATCCATGATTATAAGCTTTGTTGCTCATGGTCATCAATCTGGCATCCTACTTGGGTATGTTGGAAAATAATATTTAATCCCCATACCTATGCAAAAATGTATGCTTAATACCACAAATGATCTAAATATAACTGTAACATAAGTATATTTACAACTCTAGTGGTGTTGTCAGGAAAATTCTCCCAGATGTTTCCTGGTGCTGTACCTCATGGGCTCTTTACTCAGCTAAAATTCTCTGCTGGATACATGGGCGTTAGCCCTTCAAAGAAGGCATACCCTGAAATGTCATTTTTATACCCACTCAGCGGTTTAATATGCAGTAGCTTTATTTCTTTTATTCTATGTTTTTAACTCTTTTGAGGAAAGGGACCAAGTCTTATGTTGTATTCTGTCTTCCCTGTGCCTGCACATGAGGAGCTGGATCATTAAATACCAAATAGCATTTGATGATTCATGCATTTTCATATTATGGTTAAGAAGTTCTGGTTAGATAAACCTGCAGTTGTGTAACCAACTTCAGCTATATTCACACCCATCATTGAAGGATATTACATACATGAAATGTGTAAAAGATTAATTAAGTTAATCAATTTAATCATGGGCCAGATTAGAAGAGACAAGAATGCAGCTCAAAATGTTTTGCTCATCAGCTCTCAACAAGGCTAAGATCATGACTGAACGTGTGGATTGCCCTTTGTCCTCCTCTTTCTACAAGCCTTAGTCTCTTCTCATTCTTGTTGGAATTTAATTCTCTATTTCTCCTGAACTTTTCACACCACTACCAATCCCCACACCCTTTCGCCTCATCCCTATCCAAAGTCTTTCTGGATTTGTGGAGTTTCTCAGGATTCTAAGGAACTTGTTTGGCTTATTTTTCTTTCACAGAAGTCAGCCTGACATACACTCAGTCACCTTCATGGGCATCTGTTTTTCAGGACAAGGTGTCATGTTTGTTGTCATGTTTAATAGTATTCCACTGAAAAAATAAACCACGATTTATCTACTCAGTCTATTCTACTGCAATGCATTTTCTCATGGTCTGCTGTAAACAGTCTTATTCATGTCTGTTAAACATATGCATTCATTGTGGTAGGTATACCAGGAGCAGATTACAGTCTTATGATTGTCAAAAGAAGATTTGCAGACTTGAAAAAGAAAAGTTTATGTGCAAAATGGTGGAAAAGATTCAGATTTCAGAAGGCTCAAAACAAACAAAACTAAACGTTAAAAATCAGCTGGTTATTTGAAACCATCAGCAAGTTTCCAAGTTGGAATAGTTGATTCACCTCTTTACAGTGGGAAAAGAGCAATCTTTTAATACTATTTTCATATCCACAAAGGTTATGGCCTATCTTCAGATATAAATATCAAAAAAAGCAATAAATTTGTTTTGGCATAACAAGCAGGCTTACAGAAAATATTCAAAGTTTCATTCATTTTTGATATCCAGAACTACACAGATATGCCTATTATTCTTACTGTATCTCTGATTACAAAGTATTTTGTTTTCTCTCTGTTATGTGGTACATAGATGTATTCACTATGTTAGTAGGACTAAGTGTTTATATGCTTTTACAGAAATGTATTAGAGTACCTCTGAGATATTATGGGTTTGATTATACTGCAATAAAGTGAATATTACAACAGAGTGAGTTATACAATTTTGTCCCAGTGCATATAAAAGTTATGCTTATACTACACTGTAGTCTACTAAGTGTGCAACAACATTTTGTCTTAAAAAGTACATATCTTAAATTTAAAATACTTTATTTTTAAAAACTTCTAACAATCATGTGAGCCTTCAGTGAGCAGTAATCTCTTCATTGATGTAGTAGCTTGACACCATGCTGATCAGGGTTGTGGTTGCAGAAGGTTGGGGTGGCTGTGACAATTTCTTAAAATAGGACAACAATGAAGTTTGCCACGTTGACTGACTCTTCTTTTCATAAAAAATTTCTCTGTAGCATGCAATGCTGTTTAATAGCATTTGGCACACAGTACAACTTATTTCAAAATTGGAGTTAATCCTCTCTAACCCTGCCGCTACCTTATCAACTAAGTTTATGTAATATTCTAAATTCTTTTATGTAAAGGGTCACTGAAACAAAAATTTGGTTATTTGAAAAGATAAACAAAATTGATAGACCAATAGCTAGATTAATTAAGAAATAGAGAGAAGATTCAAATTAGTTCAATCAGAAATGAAAATAAAGACATTACAATGGATATGATGGAAATACCAAAGATCATCTGAGATTATTATAAACACTACTATGCAAACAAACTAAACAATCTAGAAGAAATGGATAAGTTCTTGGAAACATAAAACCCCCTAACCTTGAATCAGGAAGATACAGACTCTCTGAACAGACCAATAATGATCAACAAGATTGAAACAGTAATTGAAAGGCTCCCAACATCTGGGCTTGGTGGCTCAGACTGTAATCCCGCGCCTTTGGAAGGCTGAGGTGAGTGAATTGCCAGAGCCCGCGGGTTCGAGACCCCCATGGGCAACTTGGTGTAGACCTCATCTCTACAATAAATCAAAAATTAGCTGGGCGTGGTAGCGCACGCCTGTAGTTCCAGCTACTTGGAAAGCTGAGGCGGAAGGATCACTGGAGCCCAGCAGGTCGAGGCTGCGGTGGCCGGGAGCGGCCACTGCACTCTAGTCTGGGTGACAGAGTGAGACTCCAACTGAAAAAAAAAAAAAAAAAGAAAGGCTCCCAACAAAAAAAGTATAGGACCTGACAAACTTATAGCCTACTTCTACCAGACTTTCAAAGAAGAACTGGTACCAATTTTACTAGAGCTATTCCATAAGATAGAAGAGAAGGGAATTCTCTCTAACGCATTCTGTGAAGTCAGTATCTCCCTTACCAGAAAATCAGGACAAGATACAAGTAAACTACACACCAGTATCCCTGATGAACACAGACACAAAAATCTCATCAAAGTATTCGCAAACTGAATTCAAATGCAACAAAAACAAAGATAAGTGGGACTTAATTAAATCAAAAGCTTGTGCACAGCAAAAGAAATAATCAGGGCGGGCTGGGTGGCTCAGCCTGTAATCCCAGAACTTTGGGAGGCCGAGGTGAGTGGATTGCCTGAGCCTGCGGTTTCGAGACCCACCCGGGCAACTTGGCAAGACTTTATCTCTACAATAAATCAAAACTTAGACGGGCATGGTAGCGTGTGCCTGTAGTTCCAGCTATTTGAAAGGCTGAGGTGGAAGGATCGCTGGAGCCCAGCAGGTCGAGGCTGCGGGGCCAGGAGCGTGCCACTGCACTCCAGTCTGGGTGACAGAGTGAGACTCCAACTCAAAAAAAAAAAAGAAAAGAAAGAAAGAAAGAAAAGAAACAATCAACAGAGAAAATAAGCAACCTACAGAATGGGAGAAGATATTTGCAAAGTATACATCGGACAAAGGACTAATATCCAGAATCCACAAAGAACTCAAACAAATCAGCAAGAAAGAAGCAAATGACTCCATTAAAAAGTAGGCAAATGACATAACAGACCTCCTCAAAAGAAGATATACACATGGCCGACAAACATATGGAAAAAATGCTCAACATCACTGATTATCAGTGGAATGAAAATTAAAACCACAATGAAATACCACTTAATACCAGTCAGAATGGCCATTAGTAAAAATCTACATACACCAAAAGATGCTGGTGTGGATGTTGTGGAAAGGGAAGGCTTATACACTGTTTGTGGGAGTGCAAATTAGCACAACTTCTATGGAAATTGGTGCGAAGATTTCTCAGATAACTAAAAGTAGATCTACTATTTGACCCCACAATCCTACTATTAGATATCTACCCAAAGAAACAAAGAAGGTTATACAAAAAAGATACCTGCATTCACATGTTCATTACAGCACAATTCATAACCGCAAAGATGTGGAATCAATCTAAATGCACATCAATAGATAAGTGGATAATGAAAATGTGGTATACATACACCATGGAATACTATTTAGTCATCAAAAAAAATGAAATAGTGTCTTTTGCAGCAACATGGATAAAATCAGAGAACATCATCCCAAGTGAATTAATGCAGAAACAGAAAGTCAAGCACTGTATGTTCTCACTTATAAGGGGGAGCTAAACTAGAGATCTGCAAAGGCACAGAGAATGGCATAATGGACACTGGAGACTCAGAAGGGGGAGTGTGGAAAGGGGCAGAGGAACAAAACATTACCTACTGGGTGCAATGTTCACAGGTTGAGTGGTGGGTACATTTAAAGCCCAGACTTCTTTGCCACTATACAACGCATCTGTGTACCAAAACGATGTGTGCTCCCTAAAGCTATTGAAATAAAGAGAGAAAAAAATTCTTTGTTGTCATTTTAACAATGTTCATATCATCTTCACCAAGAATAGATTCCACCTCAATATACCACTGTCTTTGCTCATCAACAAAAAACAACTCCTCACTCTTTCAAGTTTTATCATAAAATTGAAGCAATTGAGTCACATCTTCAGACTCCATTTCTAATTCTTGTTCTCTTTCTACAACATCTGCAGTGAATTTCTTCACTGAAGTCTTGATATATCCTCCAAGTCATCCATGAGGGTTGAAATCAACTTCTTTCAAACTTCTGTTAATGTTGATATTTTGACCTCCTCCTATGACCTATGTTTTTCATGGCTCCTGAATGGTGAATTCTTTCCAGAAGGTTTTAAATTTATTTTTCCCAGATTCATCAGAGGAATCACTATCTATTACAGTTTACAAAATGGAAGTCAAAATTATTATCTGACTCTTGGACTGCAGAATGGATGTTGTGTTAGCAGGCATGAAAACGTTGATCCACAAGTACAACTCCATCAGCACTCTTAAGTAACTAGATACATTGCCAGTGAGCTCTAACTTTATGAGAGGAATCTTTTTTTCTGAGCAGTAGGTCTCAATAATGGGCGTTAAATATGTTCAGTAAACCATGTTGTCAACAGATGCGCTGTCATCCAGGTTTTGTTGTTCCATTGATAGAGGACAAGCAGAAAAGATTTAGCATAATTCTTAAGAGCCCTAGGAATTTTGAAATGGCAAATGAGCATTGGCTTTGACTTAAAATCACTCACTACATTAAATCCTAACAAGAGAGTCCATCTGTCCCTTGAAACTTTAAAGCCAGGCATTGACTTCTCCTCTCTAGCTATCAAAGTCCTAGATGGGATCTTCTTCCAATAGAAGACCATTTGGTATATATTAAAAATCTATTGTTAATGTACTTTCATCAATGATCTCAGCTGGATCTTCTGAATAACTTGCTACAGCAGCTTTTCCATCAGCACTTGCTGCTTCACCTTGCATTTTCTTGTATGGAGATAACTTCTTTACTTAAACCTCATAAATCAACCTTTGCTAGCTTCCACCTTTTCTTCTGCAGCTTTCTCACCTCTTTCAACTTTCATAGAATTGAAGAGAGTTAAGGTCTTGCTCTTAGTTAGGCATTGGCTTATGGAAGTGTTGTGGCTGGTTTGATCTTTTACCCAGACCACTCAGACTTTCTCTGTATTAGAATTAGGCTGTTTTGCTTCCTTATAATTGTTGTGTTCGCTGGAGTAGCACTTTTGTTTCCTTCAAGAACTTTTCACACATTGTGTGTGTGTATTAAAATATCACCTGTGCCTTAAAAATGTGTAGAACTACAATATACCAATTTAAATTTTAAAAAGATAGAAAAAGAACCTCTTCCTTTGCATTCACAACTTGATTAACTGGCACAAGAAAACTAGTTTTTGGACTATCTTTGCTTTTCACATGCCTTTCTCACTAAGCTTCATCATGTCTAGCTTTTGACTGAAAGAGAGATATGCAACTCTTCCTTTCACTTGAACACTCAGAGACCATTGTGGAGTTAGTAATTGACCTAAATTCAAATTGTTGTATCTCAGGAAATAAGGAGGCCAGAGGAGAGATAGCAAAATAGGAGAACATCTGGTCAGTAGAGCAGTCAGAACACACACAACATTTTTCTTTACCATCTCATAGAGACACCATTTGTAGTATCCCAAAACAATTACAATAATAACATCAACAATTACTGGTTACAGGTCACCATAACAGATATAATAATAATACAAAAGTTTAAAATATTGTGAGTTACCAAAATATGACACAGACATGAAATGAGCATATGCTGTTGGAAAAATGGCCATGACAGACTTGCTCAACTCAAAATTGCTACAAACCTATCATTTATTAAACACACACACACACACACACACACACACACACACAGAGAGAGAGAGAGCGAGAGAGAGAGAGAGAGAGAGAAGCAATGAGAACTGCAATAAAGCAAAGTACAATAAAACAAGGTAGGCATGTATATAGTTGATACTGCCAAATAGTATTTCAGTGTGATTGTATTGATTCACAGTTCCACCAGAAGTGTGTAAGTTAGTTTCAGTGGTTCCATATTTTCACTACTCTTGATATTGCCTGTATTTCAAGTCTAGCCATTCTGCTAAGCATGTAAATGTGTCTCATTGCAGTTTGTATTTGCATTGCTCTGTTTTCCTATGGTTACTTGGTCATCTTTTGTTTAGCACCATTCAATTCTATTCATTTTTATGTTGGGCTGCTTGCTTTTAACTGTTATTTTTTAGGAGTGCTTTACATTCTGGGTATAAATCCTTTGTCTGATATATTGTTGCAAATAATTTCTTCCACTCTGTGGCTTGCATTTTTCTTTTATAATGGTGTCTTTTGATGAACAGAAGTTCTTAATTTTAATGCAATCCAATTTATTATTTTTTTCTTTTATGGTTTTCTTTGTACCCTGTTTTTGAAATCTTTGCCTTTTCCAAGGTCATGACATATGCTCCTAAGTTTTCTTCTAAAAGCTTAATTTTTTTTTACCTTTCACACTTAGATCTACAATCCAACTAGAATTGAATTTTGTGGATCATGTGAGATAAAAGGTTCAACATTTATTTGTTTTCAAATGAATATACAATTGACCCAGCACCATTTATTGAAAAAAATAATTGTTATCCTTTCCTCATTGTACTGCAGTGTCAGCTTTGTCAAACATCAGGTGCCATTATGTGTTTGGGTCTGTCTCTGAATTCTAATTTGTTCCATTGGTTAACTATCTATCCTTGCACCTATACCAATCCATTAGTCATCACTTAATATGGTAGTTTAGGTCCTAAACTTATGTCCTTTTTCTCTAAAATTGCATTAGCTATTCTTAACCCTTTAACATGCTGCATACCTTTTAGAATCAATCTTTTTACATCACATACACACACACACACACACACACACACACACACACACATACACATACACACACAAACACACATCCACACACACACACACATCCACACACAAATACACATCTGCTGGGATGGTGATTGAGACTGCATCAAAACTGCAGACCTATCAGAGAAGAATTGATATCTTTATTTTTATTTATTTATTTATTTATTTATTTTAAGTTGGAGTCTTCCTCTGTCACCCAAACTGAAGTGCAGTAGCCACTCCCTGCCACCGCAGCCTCGACCTGCTGGGATCCAGTGATCCTTCCGCCTCAGCCTTCCAAGAAACTGGAACTACAGGCGTGTGCTACCATACCCAGCTAATTTTTTTGATTTATTGTAGAGATGAGGTCTCACCAAATTGCCCAGGCAGGTCTCGAACCTGCGGGCTCAGGCAATCCACTCACCTCAGCCTCCCAAAGCGCAGGATTACAGGCTGAGCCACTGAGCCCGGTTGAATTGACATCTTTATACTCTTCAGTCTACCAACTCATCAACGTGGTATATTCCTCTGTTTCTTTGGGTATTCTTTAATTTATTGCAATAATGTTTTATAATATTTAATTTTTAATTTTTTATGTTTTATTTTAAAGATGTGGGGCACAATTCAGGATTAGGTATACAAGTGTACCTTGTACAGGTAAAGTTTGGGCCTCCCTTTGGTCCCCACTTTGCCGGGTTTGAGATCAGTCACCCTTATTGATGTTGTGTCCCTGCCATGTTTTGTAGTATTTAGTGTTGAGTTTTTGACTATTCTTTGTTTGGTTTGCTACCAAGAAATTGATATAGCTTATTCTTCTGTAGATGATATCACTTTTAGTATTTTATCTTCTATATTTTTATGGTTGTGTTATAGAAATGCAATTGATTTTTGTACGTAACCCTTCTACCAGTAGCCTTGCTAAATTTCTTGATTCCAATTGACTATGTAGATTTTTTAATTTTATGCAGTTAATAGTGTAAAATCAGTTGATAACAAATTTATCTCTTCCTTTCTGTGGACAGGACAACTAAAGATGACTACCAATTTAAAATGGATTTGATTTCTCCTTTATTCCCTTGATCTGAGTAGGCTTTCTGACTTCATTGACTGACAGGACATGGTAAAGATAAAGTCAGGCCAGTTTTGAGGATAAGCATTATGAGAACTGGCAACATTCATCTTGCCCTCTTGGGTCCCTGAATCACCACATAGAAAATAAAGTGTGTATACCCATTCTCTTACTAATTCTACTTTTGTATGAATCTCACATTAAAAAATAGACAACGCAGACAAAACAGTATGTGTGAAAATTTTATTGACTACAGTGTGAACCTATATGTAACCTACTGACTAATAACCAAGAAATGGTTGTATACTTTAAAATAAAATGAAACAAATAAACAAACAAACAAAAAACTAGTCTCAGATCCAATCACATGGTAAAGCCAGGGGAAGATACACTCGTCAACAATCTGAACTGAATCCAGCCTTTCAGCCATTTTTGCCAAGGTACCAGACATGAGAGGGTGGCCATCTTGGATCCTTTAAACATGTTTATCTTTCAGCTGAATTCCATTAAGTGGCTCTAGTTGATGCCATGTGAAATAGAAGAATCACTCAGCCAGTTCATGCCTAAATTGCTGACTCACAAAAATTGAGATGCATAATAAAAATGCTATTGTTTTAAGTTGCTAGGATTGGGCATGATTTTCTGTGAAGTAATAGATTTAACAACACAATAATGACTAGAAGTGAGGGAAAAAGACAGACTTATGTTTTCCTGAACATGGGGGGAAGAATTCAATATTTTTCCATTAATTATTACATTGTCATTGGCTTTTCTTTCTTTTTTGTAGACAGCAAGACATTTCGGCCAAGACATTGTTCTTTGTTTTTAAGAGACAAGATTTCACTCACCGTTTCCCAGGCTGGAGTTCAGTGACATAATCATGGCTCACTGAAGCCTTGACTTCTTAGGCTCAGACGATCCTTTCCTTTCAGCCTTGAGACTATAGGTGTATGCTACTACACTGGCTAGTTTTTAAAATTTTTTGTAGAAACAAGGTCTTGCTCTGTTGCCCAAGTTGGACTCTAACTCCTGGACTCAATCATTCTTCTTGTCTCAGCCTTCCAAAGTGTTGGGATTAACAGGCATGAGCCACTGAATCTAGCCTAAGAGATTTTTCTTGTAGTCTTAGTTTGCCAAGAGTTTTCACCTTGAATAGGTTTTTAATTTTTTCAGTAGAGATAATAATGTTTTTCTTCACTTAATAATATGACAAATTGCATTGATATTTAAATGTTAAATCAACCTTGCATTTTAAAAATAAATCCAAATTTGTTTTTATGCATTCATCCTTTTTTAAAATATTGCAATATTTCTCTTGTTAATAGTTAATTTAGGATTTTGCATATGATGATTAACATTAATTTTTATCTTCAAAATGCCTTTGTCTGGATTTGATATTGAACTAGTGTTAGCCTCATAAGAATTCAGAAGTGTTACTCCTTTTTTTTTTTTTTTTTTGAGTTGGAGTCTCATTCTGCCACCGCAACCTCGACCTGCTGGGCTCCAGCAATCCTTCTGCCTCAGCCTTTCAAGTAGCTGGAACTACAGGCACGTGCTACCATGCCTGGCTATTTTTTTTTATTTTATTGTAGAGATGAGGTCTTACCAAGTTGCCCAGGTGGGTCTCCAAACTGCGGGCTCAGACAATCCACTCACCTCAGTCTCCCAAAGTACTGGGATTACAGACCGAGCCACCAAGCCCGGCTTACTTTTTTAATATTTGGAAATTTTTGTGTAATATTAATATTATTGAATTTGTCTTGATTCTTTAAAAAATTTACTGAGAAAAACATCTAGACTTCAACTTACCTTTTGATTAGTGTCTTCATGATATATCATTTTTTATCCTTTTATTTTAAATTTTTCTTTGTCCTTATATTTAAACTGAGTTTCTTGTACAAAAGTATATGTTAGGGTACATTTCTTAAAATTCCAGTCTGATAATCTTGACACTATTTGAAATTATTGTGCATATGTGTGTGTGTGTAATGCAATTTTGATTCATTTATTTTTGTTTGAATAGCATTTCATGATAGTACATATACATATACATAATTCTTTATTGTGATTGTAGTTAAGTAAAAATGATAATGTCACCAACTCCTTAAGGATTTGATGAAATATAAATTATTAGTCAATTTTTTTTTTTTTGAGTTGAAGTCTCACTCTATTGCCCAGGCTGGAGAGCAAGTGGAGTGCTCATGGCCACCACAGCCTTGATCTACTGAACTCAGATGATCAGATGATCCTTCTGCCTCAGCCTTCCAGGTAGCAGGAACTACAGGCACATGCCACCATGCCTGGCTAATTTTTTGATTTATTGTAGAGATGAGGTCTCACCAAGTTGCCCAGGCTGGTCTTGAACCCCTGGACTCAGGCAAATCTCTTGCCTCGGTCTCGAAAGGGCTGGGTTTACAGGCTTGAACCACCATGTCTGGCCTTAATTAATTTTTTAGAACTTACCAAACTTGGAATACAGTTAATACTCAATAAATTGGTATTTGCTCTTTTTATTGCAGAAATTTATTTTTCCCAAATATTTGCTATTTCAAATAATCAACCATGAATATCCTTATACTATAGTTTTATGTATTCATACTATAATTTCTGGCTTATTCCACAGTTTGTTGTTGAATGTGTATATTTCTAACTCTTATAAAAGACAGATTTCCTTCTTTCTCTTATAAATCTGTAAAATTCACCTCTTTCATGAGTTATTTCTGGAAAACATTTATTTGAGTCATTGCAGTAACAACCTCACAAATTTCTTAAGACAATACACAAGTCTGTAGTTAGCTTATATTTAAGAAAACAGCTTTACCATTCTTATTAACAATAGTTACCATTTATGGATTATTTATATGTGTCAGGCATCACATACAGGTTAAATTGTTTGCTCAATATCATATCATATGTCAATATTGACCAAAAATCATGTGTGGTTTGCTCTGAATCCAAAGCCTGTGCCCTTGAACATTATGCAGTGATTTTTCTCTGAACAAATCTATCTTTTCATTTAATTCTTGTAACAAGTAAAGATTGAAAAGTTAAGCGATCTGCCCAAAGTCACACAAGTCACACAAGTTTATAATCTAAGATTTAATTGCAAACTTCTTGTCAGAAATGACTACCCCTCTGCCTTTCTTTCTATTTCCCAAACCACAGACATGGAGAAAACTCAATAAATGTTAACTCCCTAACCCACGGACTAACGTATCTGACCACACTGGCTCTGTAGTACTCTGGCTATAGACAGCTTGAATGTTGTCTTGAGCGAACACCTTATTATTTCTTGCATCTTTTATTTTCTTAATAAAAATGAAGCAATTTGTGACTGTGCTGACAAGTTATTTAGATTGCAAAATACCATATATTACCTATAAATAAATAATTTTATTAAATAGAAACCACATCATATAGCACCACTGATATCTGCTGCTTCCTTATATAATCGAGGGTTTGCATTTCCCTACCATGACCTAGGCTCCCTTGATAGTCAATCCTCCATGTTCATCTTGGCTGATAGAGTAAAATAAAGCTGGAACCATTGGCTCAAAAGTCTTATCACATTTTTTCTTTATGAGTTTCTTCATATTATGTCCAGGTTACCAATAGCCTGCTTAGGCAGTAGTCTGAAGTAACTTAATTTATGACAACAAAAATCTTCCTCTATCTCTTTCCCTGAATCAATAGGGTTTTCCCATTCTTGTGACATAAACCTACCCACCGCCACCAAATGCCATATAACATTTTGAGCTACAGCATTTGCCTCTAAATAGTCTTTTAAAATCAGATCAAAAGGCATTATGCATCTCACGTGGAGCTGAAAAATTCACTGGCTTTATAACAGGCATTCACTGGCTTTACAACAGCTTGGCTATTGCATTATAAATTTCTGCACTATAGGAGGATGGTGACAGAAGTATCAAGTCCCACCCATTCTTTACCATCTAGAGAATCCTTCATGTTTTTTACTTACTAATAATGCTATTTTTAATCATTGTGTCACTCAATCGTGGCAAGTATTGATTTGGTATCCAAAATACTTCATTATTCTGGAATACTTTTTCTATTTCAGATGAATCAACAAAAGTTGCTAAATTTTCTCTTAAGGATGAATAGAATGAAAATTCAATAGAAGTGTTGATTGACACAGGTGTATTTCTCCTTCTTTATAGCTTTCCATGAAAAATTGGAAATCATGCCCTTTCCTCCAAGACAGTTTTGATAAGTAGAAGTAAAAGTACTTGCTCATCGTTAACAATCAATTCATCCCTTTTTGAAAGAAAATGAGTAGTTACATTTACATAAAAGAGCTATGCCTTATTGGTTTAGAATAAATTCTCAATTCAAACATCTTTGATTCGAATGTTGGAGACACAATTTGATGAAGTGAAAGAACTCTGAAATGAAAGCAAAAATACCTGAGATGGAGAGTCACCTCTTACTACCAACCTGGTGTTGGCTTTGAGTAATTTATTCAATCTCTTCAGCATCTGTATCCTCACTTGTGAAATGAGAGGTTTAAATTACAAAAAAAAATCCCTTCCAACTGTAAGGATCCATATAATCATTTATTACACAGAAATAATTTCTATTTAAAAATCTTAAAATTTATATTTTTATCTTTTAAGCATTGAATTGTTTTATAACTCCAGAAATTAAATAATTTTATAGCTGATATCTTCCTAACGGTGTTCTTTGCTGAATTAACAAGTACAACATAGTTTACTAAGGCTATTGCAATTGTACTATGGCACCTCTTAAAATTCTACTTTAGATTGGTAAGTTATATCTTCCAATTAAACCTTAACAATGAGCATACAATCAAGTATCATGAAACATTTACTCAACAAATACAAGTTCTGCTGTTTGTTGAATAAAGTAAATTTATGAAGTCAATTTGACCTAAACTTTAGAGTCAAGTATGAATTTATCTATCTACCTACCAATCTACCTATCTCTATCCCCTTATCTATCATATCTGGGTGCGTGTTTATTTGAATTTTTAATTTTTTTGCATTTTTAATGATTATGGGCACATAAGTTGTACATATTTATAGGGTACATGTGATATTTTGATACAGGCACACAATATGTAATGATCAAATCAGGGTAATTGGGGTATCCATCACCTCAAGCATTTATCATTTATTTGTGTGGGAACATTTGAATTCTACTCTTTCAGTTATATTAAAATATATAATAAATAATTGCTAACTACAGTCACTCTATTGTGCTACTAAGTACTACATCTTATTCATTTTATCTAATTGTTTTTGTGTACCCATGAACCATCCCCACTTTATGCCCCATGTTTTTGTACTATTAACTGTTAGAGTTTTATTGTACTGTTTTTCAGTGAAAATTATAGAGGATTTTGGCATTTGACTTACCTACAACCCAGGGGTAAAATTGACTCCACTGTTAGTTTCTTTCTAGGTTCTTCCTTTCTACGGGGGCAGTGGAAAGAACAGTATCATCAGAGAGCCTAGGGTGAGATCTCAGCTTTCCCATACCAAATGCAGTTCACCAACTTCGTGAAAGCTCAGGTCCCATGGGGCATAATCCATGTCCCCTGGCTTACCTCAAGGGATCACTAGGAGGATGAATGAGAGAAATGAATGCATTTTATACCTTGTAAAGTGCCAAATAAGTGCAAAGTAATACAATTGTGAATTCTTCACTGGAGGTATTAGATAATGAACATCCACTCAGCAAATAATTTTTAGTATTTGGTAGGTGGCAGGCACTGTTCTAAGCATTGGAAATTAGCAGTCCAAAGGCAGACAAGACTGTCATGATCATGAGGAAAAGAAAAACATTAAGTAGGTAAACAAAAGATTTCAGATAATCATGATCATTACAAAAAAAGAGAGAAAAAAGGAAGGAAGGAAGGAAGAAAGAAAATGCTGTGACAGTTGAAGGACAGGACAACTGTAATGGGAATGATTTTCAATCCAAGACCTGTATAAAAAGTGATGCCAGCCAAATCACCTAGAGAAATACATCCCTCTCTGAACAACAAGCACAAGGACTCTAAGCCAGGAACCAATTTCACATGTTTGAGGAACAGAAATAATCCATGTGGTTGACATGTACTGAGCGCGGGCAAAGGTAGAGTGAGATAAGTTAAGTGAAACAGGATTTGCAAGCACCAGAAAACCACAGAATGTTCTAGAATTTTGGTATAGTGCAGACTAAGGATGTTGTTCACATGAAATGGTCCAGTTGCTCTGTCCTAAAAAGATTTAGAGTAAATCCTGGAGTCCAGCTGCTCTATATAGGTTAATAAAAACTTCATGACACCTACATGCTATTTCCTGAAGTCTTGTTTTGGGGAAGTTGGACTTCAAAGGAGAAATCATAACAATGTGTTTTCATCATTAGCTAAAAGCCAGTTTCCTTTGTGGAAGTGCCACAGAAGAAGCTTCAACTTTTCTGCCCATCATGTTTCTCAGACAGTATTTCTAGTCAGGAGGAAGTAAACTACCCAGTGTCTAAAGTTTATGTCTACATGCTCCTGGCAATTTGTTTTTCTTCAGCATAGGTGTCACCAAGAAGTAGCTGGAGAGCACTAAGACCTACTTGCTTCAGAAGGACCTTCAAATTATTCAGCCCATCAACCACAATGGTACCCAACTCCCTTCTTCCCCACCCCCAAGCTGCCCAGCACTGACTTATGTCTGTTTTCAAGAAAGGCAATTTAGCATTTGTGAGGTTTTACCTCAAACATCCTGCGTTGGCCCAGGAGAAGCAGCAGCCCAAATCCTGCCATCACTAATATGCAGGCGCTTTATGCTTCTTTAAGTCAAATTCTGATGATTCAACGATGTGAAACCAGGCATTAAAGGGAGAGGCAGTGTGGGAGAGTAGTGAAAGCACTGTGTTGGGAGTCAAGGGAACAGAGTTCAAGTTTAGATGCTGCCGCTTTTAGAACCTCGGTGTGTACAGTCAGGATGAAAGTATTTCCCGGCTGTTCTGACAAGGTTGTGGTGGAAATTAAGTAGCTGTTATCTATGGAAAGTGCTTTGTGAACCTAGGCTGCTATATAAAAATATGAAGGGGTGAGGTGGAAGGATCGCCGAAGCCCAGCAGGTCGAGGCTGCGGTCGCCAGAAGCGGCCACTGCACTCCAGTCTGGGCGACTGAGTGAGACTTCAACTCAAAAAAAAAAAAAAAAAAAAAAAAAAATGAAGGGGGCTATGGGGAGTAGTTTCAAGTTGATACGTTTGTTTTCATTGACCAGGAGCAGAGATCAAGTATTCAGGAGCTGGCTACTGCACGGCTCTAGAGGGCACCATTTGCATTGCAGTCTACACAGGTATTTGAAAGGGTTAAGTTACAATGCAAGTCCACTCAATTAAGGGATAAGCAGCAAGTGCTGTAGGAGCTCAGTGGCTGGAGACATTGATGAAAGAGAATAGAAGGGACGGAATTTCAGCTACTTGGTGGAAGGGGAAACATTCTGATGGGGAAGAGAGGTGGGGACAAAAGATGTTTAATAAAAATAAGGACCTAGGTATCCTTTCAGTAGGGATATGAGAAAGTGCTGTGATTTTTTTGTTCTTTACTTATTTTTAAAGTATGGGGATAGCTTAGAGTCTTTGAAAAAATAATATTATTCACCTATCTTTTTTTTTTTTTTTTTTTCAATTCAAACATGTGTCCTAAAATCGCCAGGAAAGGCCAAGACAAGAGTGAAGTGCACAACAGCTAAAACCTCTGTGTTCTCCTTGTCTTTTTGCAGATGTAATTTTTATTGACCCGAGGTCTGTTAACTTCTGTTCCTCATTCGGTATAAAAGGATGATGACATAAATGTCTTTCAGAGCCTTTATACATATGTCCAAATGCAGAAAAGACCCTGGAGTTGATCTGAGGGACTCAATATGCCTTAAAACATTCATTCCCATGACACTGACCGTTCAGGATGTGTTAGTGTGTGTATGTGTGTGTATGCACATGTACATGCATGTATCTTCTGAGTCTAAAACACTATAGTCCATGAAAAGTGTTTTACTCTTCAATAAAATAAAGAATGTCTATTCAGGGCTTCCTAGGGCCAATATTTCTTAACACCACGAGACATTAAAGCTGAATTAGATAACTTAATGAACATTTTAATTAAATTTGTAACTTTCAAAATTTCATTTGTATCTGGGAGGGTTACTTGGACTTGAGTAAATAAATGAGCAAAAGGGCTAAGTCTTTCTGTAAAACTGGGTCAATCAAGACAAATTTTTACTGCATCAATTTTTTGTTTCTCTTTCATTAAATGGCCTTTGATTTTTTTAAATGACCCTATGTTTTGTGGTTGATGTCTTATTGCAATATCGGATTTGAAAATAGCAGTGCCCCTATGAATTTTACAGAGAGATCTGCTTTCTTTCATCACAGCTGCTCTGCTTTGGTGGATTGGCTGGCATTTTTTTTCTTCTGATCATTATTATATTCCTTGTGAGAGAAGAAGGGGACAACGTGGACCAATATTATGAGGATAAGGATTTGGCAATGGAGTCATGTCATTGTGTCTTCTTTCCTCATTGGAGTTTTCTGCAAAAGCAGAAGCAGTGACTTTATTCAACACCTGCATCTTTAACAACCAGAGCAGTGTAATTACCTTTCTTGAATATTCTATAGAATTGTCAAACAGCAATTTTCTTTTAGAAGACAGGCTTTTAAATAATGTCGTTTACATACAGAGTTTAACATCTCTTAAGCTAAAAACCTAATTACAAGAATCTGAAATTTACTGCATGTTTATAATTTGATCTTTATAAAATTGCTAATCAGGGCACTTTTAACACATATTATGCAGCAGAAAATATATATATATAGTGAGATTAAATTAAATATTTTGGAGTTTCTTGAATATATGTTAATTTCTATTAATATTACTGCTATTAACACTATTGGTACTCTATTGCATTTCTCTTGAATTCAACTTGTTTGTGGAGAGAGGTGGCTCACAGTGACATGATTCTCAAGATCATCTGATGTCATTGTTTGCTCTTTGTTAATGAAAAGTACCAATATTTAAAAAGGACTGCCATCGTACTTCATGTCCAGACAATAAATGGCACACTCAAGCAAGCAATGGACACTCTAGATAGCAATGCCAATACTAAATAATAAGATTAGAATTTAGGTAATGTACTGCCATTTGATAAAGTGGCTCATGCCCAGATTGTACACACACTTATCATCTTTGTCATCCTGATTTTATAATTTTTGAAGTGCAGATGGGATTGTCAACCCCTGGAAGCAGTAGTACTTCAATATTACTACAAGGTGAATGTTAAAATGGAAACATATCACCATATTATTTCATTGTGGTACAAACTCTAAATTAATGTTGTGAAATATTATGAGCATACCTATAAAACTAAGGCTTACAAAAAATTAAAGAGTATCTTTTATAATCCTCAAATTGTCACTCCAGCAATTCCTCTGCTGCCCCCACATTATTCCCAGAATGTCGAGTCGGCAACATTTTCTTTCTGTGTTTTCTGTTCAGGATTTCTGTTCTCTATGCCAATTTGTGTCCAAAGATTCTGTAAATCTTTTGTATCTTTTTCTAAGCATGTTCTCTCTGAAAAAGCTATTCAGCCTGAAATCTAATGTACAACCTTCTCAGACTCTTCCTCAAAAGCACACACTATTATTCTAAAAAAAAAATTACAAATTAAAAAAGAATTTTAATGGAGTCTTACATGGCATTGTTTTGAATTTCCATCAGCTGTCTAGATAACTAGTATTTGTTTATACCATTTCATTCTATAGAAATATAACTGTCATGTGAAACAGTTCCTAGGCTGTTTATAACTTGGTCATATACAATGTGATTTTTGTGCCTGAAATTTTAAATATGCCAGTAGGGAGAATCATGAAGTCTGAAATGCTAGAAATGTATTCTTTATGCTGTGATAATCAGTTTAAATCTTGACATTTCCTGTTTGGAAAATAACATTTGAAAAAGGAAATGATACTCAAAATATTCCACCTATTCATGAACAATCTCAATAATCATATTTTATTATGTAAAACATGTTTCAATCTCTATTCCCTCTTGTATTTCTAGGACCCCCATAAAATACACATGTAGGATGGTACATTTGCAAGTACACAGGTTGCATGCATGTGACATGCAAATACCAGAAAGCAAGAGTAGTATTTTCATTCAACTTCTATGTGGACATAATGTTACTAAAGTAAAAAGAAATTCTCTCTCTCTCTCTCTCCTCCTCCTCTCTCTCTCTCTCTCTCTCTCTCTCTCTCTCTCTCTCTCTCTCTCTCACTCTCTCTCTCTCTCTCTCTCTCAACTTTGCTTTCACTAACTACTGCTTTGGATTTTATAGGGTTTCTCCCATACCATCTTAACTGGATTAAAGAGTGAGGACAAGTTTTCTCCGTTACCAAATTCTCATTTAATCCTTATCCACACTTAATTTATCAAATTAAATCAGACAAGATTGATGCTGGGGCTTTTCAAGCCGGACATCGTGTGTAAAATCGGCAGACAAGGGTTTGTAAAGGGTGCCCACTGTGACTTGTCATAGCCTCTCGCCTCAGCTGCCCTCGCCTCCATCCAGGCAGGGTCAGGATGCTTCTTGGTGTTCCACTGTGGGCTCGGCGGGGAGACAGAGCAGCTACACAGCCTCCAGCAGAGTTACTTATTACACCCTCGCCTCCTTCACCTGCCCCAGCCATTCAAAATAACATCACACCATAAAATATTCATGAACCGCGCCATGCTGCAGCCAGGGCTCGCTACTGCAGGTGGCTGTTACATCAGTAATTGCCCAATACTTCCCTCCACAGCGTAAAATTGTTTTCATTATGTGTCATGAACACAGAGCCAAGCAAAGCCCTCTTGAGTGGTTTCCCAAGGGCTGGAGGGAGGTGGTACTTAAACAGGCGCTTTTTGGCTTAGTTTACAAAAAAAAAAAAATTTTTTTTTTTTTAAGGGAGAAGCCAGTGAAAGCTCATCATTAACTCTCCTTCTAAGTGCAACAAAAAAAGCAGAAGCTCATGCAAAACTCCCATAAAGATTATCCTAAATGTCTCAGTTACTAGGAAGAGCTTTAGGGGCTTTAGCGGATCTTGCGATACTTCAAGCTGCAGAGAAGAGAATAACTTTCCACCTGACTGAAGTTCCCATGGAGTACAGAGCTCGGGGATAAGCAGGTTTCAGCAATAAACTCCTGCATTGTGAGGCAATAATGCCCAGCCAGGTCCCCGCATTTTGATTCAAGGGTGTCTTTTTCTTTCCCCCCTGTGGAGGACTAATCACAGCTCCACTTTGTTTAATTGCTGCAAAGAGAGAAATGTGTTTAAGAAGTCATTC
Organism: Carlito syrichta; assembly: GCF_000164805.1. NCBI lineage: Eukaryota > Metazoa > Chordata > Mammalia > Primates > Tarsiidae > Carlito > Carlito syrichta. The sequence goes on along the minus strand of NW_007249324.1, from coordinate 491,837 downwards.
TGGACCCCTTTAAATGAATGCTGGGGTTCTTCAAGGACAACAAACAGGATGCATAATAAATAAGATTTAATTTTCAGATCAAAATAGGCAAAGTTAAAGATTTTTAGTGACTGATCTGGGAGAGATACTGCCGTTAAGAGACTAGAAACTGGGGGAGGGG
>NW_007249324.1:448659-491639 GCF_000164805.1 Carlito syrichta | reverse complement strand
GGAGGGCAACAAGTGGGATTAAAGTCTTGGTTTTTATATAGCACAAGCTGTTTCTGCATGGTGGGAGGAACCTTACAGGAATAAAATCGTGACAGAATTGGGACCTGGGAGTTTCCCCCCTCGCGTTTTGATTCTGATTTAGAAAGAAGAAAAGAAGTAAGGAAGGAAGGGAGCGAGAAAGAGAAAGAAGAAAATGCCCTTCTTGTAAACTATGCTAAACCTTGATAATTGACAGATTCGCCTCCCCTGATTTTAAGGCTCAGGCCTAGCAAATGTTGGGTGTAATATGTGCCTTGAGGTGGCCTCAGGGTCATGAACTCTCCGGGGGGTTGAGAGGAAAAGCGTTTATCCATCACTTGCTTGCTTTCTGAGTTTGACAAAACCAAGCCCCAGACCAAACGATTGGGAAGCACCCTTTTTCATTAATTTAAACTCTTATTTCTTCACTTTCTGGCCTAAAGACCTACAAGGCCTCTTCTTGAAGGCAAGTTAAATATGTTTCTCTTGCAAGATGTGTAAGATCCTTTTGTTAGAAAATCTTATGGTGGATGATATGACAACAATCTTCCAATGATGCAGCTTTCTTAACTGGTCTTATCAAACTTGAAAATGTGTAATACAAATTCCCCACTTCAAAATCAGGACCTATACATTTATATGGTTTGTCTTTTTTTCCCTGAAAGGAGTTTGCATCAACTCATCTAGAGAGAAAATATTAAATCTTAAAAAAAAATGTATGGCACAATTTTGATAGCTTTTTTTTTTTTTGGCTAACATATTATCCATTGATAACAAATCGACCATAGTTAACTGTCAGTCCCATAAACTGAAGAAGGCAACGGGCATAAAACCACTCGTGAGCATCTGCTGCTGGGGGGATTCCTCTGGGTTAAACGAAAAATGCGAGGTTATTTAGCATCCTGCAAAAACAATATAGAATAAGCATGTATGTGAGTGAATGAGTGTGTGTGTGCTGCGCTGCCATATACTTATGTATCATGAATGATGGATTTCTTTGCATCTGGTAACTATAGACTTTTTTTCCTGAATATAGCAAATGACTGTTTCAAAATGAAAACCACTATGTGTTTGAATGTTGTATTATGCTTAGTCCTTTTTTGAGTGAAAGGCGGCTTTAAAAAGTAAGGTATATCATTGCCAAAAAGGGGCTAAATAGTATTGTCAGCATTTTGAGAAGGAATAGGTCCTTTTTCGCCTTCCTTCTCAAACTCCTTTCTGGACAGCTGTTAGTGACTTAGCGAACTTTTCATATGGATATGTATGTTAATGGCAGGCAATGAACTGGAGATGGAGAGGCCCAAACACAGGCCCAACTCTTCAGTGCACATCAAAAGCCTTTACAAAAGGAGCAGTAAAAGAGGCAGCGATGGCGGAGCCTTCACTTTTGTACCCTGAATTAGTTCTGCAAGCAATGAAACTGATCTTTTCTCCTTGCCAGAAAAGTCTGCTGATTTTTGCGAGTGCTCATTAGCACAAGAGGCATTTGTGAAGATAATTGACTGACGCTGATACTGCTGGCTGTCACAACAGTGCCAGCCAGCAGTGTATGTGCATTTTAATAGTTGTATTTTTTTTCTGTGTTAGACTTCATGGTTTCTAAAAGATACTAGTCTTCCAAAGGTTTACACTCTTTCTCAGAAGTAGAAGGTTTTCAAGTCTTTCCTTGGAAAATTGACAGCCAATCTTGTTCAAATGTCATCTTTCTTTATAGTGCCTGATATGGACATGGATGCATAATTGTAAAGGTATCTATTAAACTGAACAGAAATTATGTGGATGCAGACCCAAATTATTTTGCTACCAGATGAATATTCTGGTAATGGTATATACCACTGAATTCTTAGAATGCAAATCATCATTGTGGAGAAATAAGGCAATACTCCACTTTCAACAAAAGCAACTACAATGATTTCATACATTTTCAAATGTTTTAAATATATATATATATTTGCAGATATGTTCACAAAACTAGAAGGGGGAAAGGAGAAATGTTTTTGAAAATCCTGACTTAGCAAAGCTTTGACACGAAGTTATCTTCTGTATGATGGTACCACCCAGAATGGGACTCTAGTATCAAAGCATAGATGTCAGAGGACAATCGGGTCTATATGTTCACAGTGTCAAAGAATTCCGCATGGAACATGATGTGACCATTCCTTTTTTCTTCAGTTTCCACTGTCAATTCACAACATATCATAGAATCCTGTGTTACATGGTTAACAGATGCCTTCGCCCTTTTCCAACGTAACTTTTAAAACATTTACTTTATTTGATTATACATTTATCATTTCTTTGCATGGAAGAGTATATCTGGGAATTTATGCATCATTGCCGCCAAATCCAGATTTCTCCCTATGTGTTTAGTCCCAAATGAATGGTATATCATAGTAATATGCTAACTTTTCTGTAGTCTGTAAGTTTATTAAGTTGTTTAAGGACCCCATACATTGAATATTCTCAGAATACTATTTTTTCTAAAGCACTTTATAAGACTGCCTAGTTATAACATGTGACAAAGAGAGTATTTTCTCGGAGAGAGAAATAAGTTATTTTCTCAAGTTAAGAATGACAGAATAAGTTGAGTGAGGGTGAGAGTCACTTCTGTGCTATCACCAGTTTCGAATGAAAATGAGTTGTCTGTTTCACCCTCTGATACGTATGTTCCTGGCAACTCAGCGCACTGATAAACTGAAAGGAATCCAGGGAGGGTAAAAAGGTTGGTTATTTCACTGAACAGGCTTTTGAATCTGCTGCTTAATGTGCTTTTTAGAAATAGGCTCTTGATTTTTCAAAATGCAGCTATTGTGTCAACATTTTCTGGAAAGCTAGCCATTGAATTCTAGCTATTTCACCTTGGTGGGGTTGCATATGTTCATAGCACAGACACCTGCCAGTTAAAGTATTTTAGAAAGAGAATGGAAATTCTCTTGTCATTCTTTTTCCGACACTTGACTTTCCTTGCGTGATGTTCCGATAAGAGGGAAGCCAGTCAGTCAGCCTTGGAATGAGGAGTGTATGCAGGGTGTGTCCAGGGTCTGCACTCCCCCAGTTCTGTGCTCACTACTGCGAAAAGGAGGTTAGAATGACACATCAACATTTTCTTTATCTAACTCTCCTAAAATCACATTTGAGAAGTGGCTCAGAGAACAATAATCCATATGTGATGAAGGAGATTTTATGTGAAAAGTACTGAGTCTAAAAACAGGTGGGGAATAGGACAAACAGGAAATAGGAAATACTCACATTGTAGATTATCATGCTTCTCCCTGATGACATACCCAAACTCATATAGGGAAATGTAGTGGATCTCTGTCTTTAATGAGCGAGGAGCATTATTGATTCTCTCTTGAATATCCAATGTTGTAAGAAGAGGTAGCAGAATTGTAATAGTTTAGAGACTTATCAAGTCATTCATTCATCAGATGTTTCTTGCAATGTGCCAGGCACTATGCAAAGTGCTGGGGCCTATGTTCAGACTTCCATGTTTAGGGCATGGAAGTCGAAAAAAACATTAATAAATATGTGTCAGGTAGCAATAAATGGTATTGAGAAAATGAAAACTGGATAAGCTGATAGTGCTGAGGCTGCTATTTTATAGTGGTCCAGGAGGGTCTCTTTGAGTAGAGACTAAAAGAAGTGGGGTAGTAAGCCAGGTGAGTATCTGAGGAGAGAACATTCCAGGCCCAGTGGGGAAGTCCAAGTGCAAATGTCCCAAGGAGAATGTTTGGACTCCAGGAGTAGTATGGAGGCCATCAGGCTTTCTGAGTACATTAAGTCCCCTATATACAAACCTTCAAGTTGCAAACTTTCAAAGATGAGAACATGCATTCACATGTTCAGTCATGTAAGTTAGTTCACAGGTCTGGTGTACATTGTCACATGCTGTACTGTAAGATTAAAAAAGAGTTCTTTATTTTTGTGTGTTTCTTTTTTATGTATTATTTGTGTGAAGAGTATTATAAACCTATTACAGTATAGTATTATATAGCTGATTGTGTTGGTAGGTTAACTTTATTGGACTTAAGATCAAATTGGATTTATGAACATGCCCCCGGAACTGAACTTGTTTGTATGTAGGGGATTTACTAAGCGGGGCTGTTTCCAGCTTAACGCAGTGCATGTTGGGGTACCACTGTCTTCTTTTTAAAAACCCACATAGTATGAATGGCCCAGTCATTGGTAATTACTATTCTTTTGCAAATGTATTTTAAGTCAATGAGATTCAGTGTGCATAATCACATTGCATATGTTGGAGAAATATGATGAAACTTGTCATCTTTTAATATTGGATGATACAATTTTCACCACTAATTTTTCTAAGTGAGTCTGTGGTTTCCTCTGTTTCTGCCAAATGTTTTAATCATTTAATAGATAGAAATGCATCTGTACTAGCATATCTTCCTGTAATTTTGAAGGGAGAAAGAAGAGACTGGTCAATTAAGAGAAGTCAAATATGGAGAAAATTGCTAACCTGATAATTAGAACTCACTTGCTGGTAGAAGAAAAATGGAAGAGAGTCTCTAAGAACAACTGAATAGGGTAACACTCTTGGGTCCCCTCCCACTGTGGGAACTTTTCTGTCTTCTCTATAAATCCTACTTAAAAAAAAAATAAACAATGTAACTGAATATAGTTTTACATGGTGAATATATTCTGAGGAAGATATGAGTTTGAAAAATGCATTTAATCCAAATTATAGAACAAAATACACAACGTGGCCTTGCCTTATAATGCAGGGCTTGCAAACCCATAGCCTAGGAAGAATAGAACAGCAACATTAATGAAAAATGCGTATCTCATCTAAAAGCTACAGCCTTTCATTCAGTGAGGACTACAAGATCCAGTGATCCAGGGTCTTCCAAGTTTTCAAGAGAAGTCAGAAATCTGGATTAATTTTTATGTGAACTCATCCTTTTTTTTTTAAGGTGAGGTCTCATTCTGTCACCCAGGTTGAAATGCAGAAATGCAGTGGCACGATCATGGCTCACTGCAGCCTCACCTCCTGGGTTTAGGCTCAGCCTCCTGAGTAGCTGGAACTACAAGCACGTACCAACACACCCGGCTAATTTTTAAATTTTTCTGTAGAGACGAGGTGTCACTGCATTGCCCAAACTGGTCTCAAACTCCTAGGATCAACCAATCCTTCCACCTTGGCCTCCCAAAGTGCTAGGATTATAGGCATGAGCCACCATGCCAAGCAAACTCATCCTATTTTCAACTGTTGGCAACAGATATTAAAGCACACATTTGAAGCATATCTGTGGGCCAGATTCTGCCTCTGACCATACAGTTTGCAGCTGATTTAAAGAAGCCTTAGCCGGGCTCGGTGGCTCAGCCTGTAATCCCGCGCCTTTGGGAGTCTGAGGTGAGTGGATTGCCTGAGCCCGTGGGTTCGAGACCCGCCTGGGCTGGTGAGATCTCATCTCTACAATAAATCAAAAATTAGCCAGGTGTGGTAGCACGTGCCTGTAATTCCGGCTACTCAGAAGGCTGAGGCAGAAAGATCGCTGGAGCCCAGCAGGTCGAGGCTGCGGTGGCCGGGAGTGGCCACTGCACTCCAGTCTGGGCAACTGAGTGAGACTCCAACTCAAAAAAAAAATAAAAAATAAAAATAAAAATAAACAAGCCTTAAAGACTAAATTGTTTCAAGTAGATAAAATTATATAATGAAAATAAATACCCCCAATTTTTCATTTTTAGCATTGTTTTTATAGACTAATATTTTTATGTGGAGTGTTTTTGCACTAGCTAGTTGTAGTGTGGTGTTTCCATGTCCCACTGTACAATAGGTACTTCTTGGAACACAGTGCATGAACTCATAAGGTAGATGAAGATTTCAAGTAGACTATGATGAGAATGATGCCTAAGGCATAAATCATTAGCGTTGACTCTGTTGTTTTACAATGTTTCAGTTCAGTGGTTGGAATGTAAAAAAGTCTTTGTGATCCGTCACTTAATTTTCAAGAATGTAGTACATGAACTACATAGTCCCCTACCATTAGTGAGCTAGAAATGAGTAAATCACAATCTCTGTCCTCAACACATTAATAAACTGCTCATAAGCGTGTGCACACATTGTTTGTATGTGTGTATATATGTGTTCTACCATCTTGCTACTTACAGGATGGTTAGCTGGGAGCTTGTTGGACATGTCATACCCCAGGACTCACCCCAGACCTACTAAATCAGAATCGGCATCCTAACAAAGTGATTTGCATGCACAATGAAGTTTGATAAGACTTGGCTATTGCAAAAGTTGTAACAAAGAGCTCATTACTGAAGAGCGATCACTCCAGCTGTAGAGCCTAAAGAAGACTTCAGAAGAAAAAGTTGGCCTTGAGTTAAGAAATGAAAGCAATAAAAACCAGAAAAGAGGTGTGTTTCCTTATTCACATAGCACCAAGGACACTTGATTTATAAGTGGCCCCAACCGCAATTCTGGACTTTCATTTCAACCATCAAGGACTCAGGCCAGGCATAACGGCTCACATCTGTAATTCCAGCACTTTGGGAGGCTGAGGCAGGGGGATTGCTTGAGCCCAGGAGTTTGAAACCAGTCTGGGAAACACAGAGAAATGTCATCTCTACAAAAAAAATAAAAAAAAATTAACCAGGTGTCGTGGCACTCGCCTGTACTCCCAGCTACTCAGGAGGCAGAGACAGAAGGATTTGCTGAGCTCAGGAATTCAAGATCACCTGGCAACATGGTTAGACCTCATCTCTACAATAAATCAAAAAATTAGCCAGGTGAGTGATGGTCCATGCCTGTAGTCCCAGCTACTTGGGAAGCTGAGATGGAAGAATTGCCTGAAGCAAGGTGGAGGCTGTGGTGAGCTATGATCATACCACTGCACTCCAGCCCCGGCAACATAGTTGGATACCAATTTTTTTTTTAAAAAAAGCTGGTTATGGACTACTAAAGGTCAAGCAGCCTTTTTCAAACACTGATCTTGGCTCTAGAGATGTAAACCATGGAAAAGAAGGGGGACTTGTACCTAGCACAACTCCAGTTTTATCTATTGGAGTTCCGTGTGAGGTTCTACCAGAAAAAAAGAATTTTGGTATTAACATAGAAGAGGCCTTAAAACTACTATGTATGTTCCTCGATTTACAATGGTGTTATGCCCCTATAAACCCATCACAAGTTGAATATAACATTAGTTGAAAATGCATTTAATACATCTAACCTATCAAACTTCATCGATCAGGGTAGCCTACTGAGATATGCTCAGAATATGAACATTAGCCTGCAGATGGGCAAAGCGATAGGACATAAACCTATTGTATAATAAAGTATTGAATAGCTTATGGAATTTATTGATTACTGTACTTGAGGTAGAAATCAGAATGGTTTTATGGGGATTTGAAGCATGGTTTCTACTAAATACATATTGTTCGCACATCACTGAAAGTTGAAAAAATGTAAGTCCAGATCTGTCTCTACTCAGGCTACCAAGTTGAGTAGAAGGATAAATAGATACATCTCTTGTCTTGTTTTCCATATGAAGATGGAGAAGGGCTGAGAAGGGGATAAGGGGTACCTGAGATTTGACAAATTGAGCAAGAGGCCAGGGCAGAAGTTCTTCAACCTCTCTACTGTTCAGTGAGTGGAGATGGTGACAATCCTTAGAAGGTCATGAAGTGGCACACCAAGATAAAAAGGAGGTGTTCCCACACTACACTGCCCTTGCTTACACACGTGTGTCATTTAGGGTTAATGTAGCCTTCTTTTAGCGGGAAGCGAGGGTTGCCTTAATTAGAATTATAGCTGATGTTGGTACCTTGATTATGGGTTTGAAAGTATTTATTTACTGGCATTTGTAAATCCTTAGTAGAAGTGTGTGTTAAAACAAGATTATGAACCATTAAAAAACACTTTGAAGTATTTTAGCTTTAAAATTATTATCAGAGAGGGTGACCTAGCCAAGCTTTGGATCTAATAAAAATATCAGAAAAGACCCATGCTACTTAGTTTTAGTTATGATCTCAATAAATCCATCAGTATCCCTCTGTCCCACCTGTTTGGGAAGTTGTCATAATTTTTTCAGAGAGAAAAACAAGGCTCCTGAATGGGAATGTCTCCCATGTTTTTTCTCTGCCTTGCTTTCCCTGGAGATACCAGTCACAGAAATAATTTCCATTAACCGGGGGAGATGTGAAATAGCAATTTTGAGCAAGAAGGTAATCAGTTATGGGTTTTGATTCTTTAAAAAGTTGGATATATCATGACCTGGACATATCTGGCTAGTTTTTCTGTGGGGTCCTAGTCCTTTGGCCTAGAACGTGTTTTTTCCAGCATTTCCTGTGGTGTCTCATCATTCAGGTCTCACCTGCAATGAAACCTCCTCAGAGACACCTTCGCCAAGCACCTCCCTGAGTGATGTGTTTCTTACTATTACCAGTCCCTGATGTCTTCTCAGTCCTCCTAGTTCAGAAATTGACTCATCTCATTTCTCTACTCAACTGGAAGCTGCGTGGGGGAAGACCCCTGGTCTTATTTTCTCTTCTACCCCTAGTGCCTGAAATGGGTCTCACACATAGCAGGAGCTTGGGAAGTACTGAAAATGAATGAATGAATGCAAAGTTTATAGCATATTTGAGGTTTACTTTGAAGTTTCTGCTTTGACCTGTTCTGCAGGTCAAATTTGTTAATTTAGCAACACTCTTCAGACAATATTAGTTCCTGTGCAGGTGACCCCACACTTACAAATGATTTCCCTTCTAAAAGACCATTTCTAGATCTGTTAAGACACAAAATGAATTTTCCCATGGAATCACTGTTTTGAAGATGGTTCTGGTGGGGACCGCCATAGCTAAGTCACACGGAATGTACAGGATGACCACTGACAGGCATCTTGAGCCCCAAATCCCCACCTGAGTCCAGGTTGGTGAGTCTGAGTTGTTTCTGAACTAAAGAGGACACTCTGGGGCCTGAACTCTGAGTTGTTCCTGCAGCACTTTCCTTCATTGGCTTTTATGTCTCTCTGAGCTTTGGCAGGCATGGAGGTGGGGAGCAGGGACCTGGGCCTGGCTGGAGGTTCTGGGGCCGAACAGATTGCAGAGGAGATAATTGGCAGCATCAGAGGAGAAAAGGAGCAGATGCAGTCCTGCTGAAGTTTGGACACAGTTAGAGCTCTGTTTGCTCCCCTAGAGGGTACGATGCTGGGCCAGGGTGCCAGAGAAAGACTGTGGGTGCAAGAAGGGCCTGCTGGGAGGAGAAGGCTGGAGGGAAGTCAGTGTCAGACAAAAGAGGTCTCCAAATTATGAGTAATTACTATAAAATATTTTCCAGCCAGACACAGTGGCTCACATCTGTAATCTCAGCATTTTAGAAGGCCAAGGCAGAAACATTGCTTGGCTCAGGAGTTCGAGATCAGCCTAGGCAACATAGCAAGACCTTGTCTCTACCCCCCAAAAAAGAAAAGTAAAATTAGCCATGCATGGTGGCATGCATCCGTAGTCCCAACTACTTGGGAGGCTGAGGTAAGAGGATCACCTGAGCTTAGGAGGTTAAGGCTGCAGTAAACCAGGACTGCACCACTGCCCTCTAGCCGGGGCGACACAGAGCGAGGTCCAGACTCAAAAAAAAAAAAAAATTCCAGGTACTTTGCATATACTGCTTCATTTAATTCTCAAAACAATGGTTTTAGGTTTGGAGGGGTGCAGTTTACCCATTTTACAGACAAGGAAGCTAGACCTTAGAGAAGTAAAGTAATCTGCTCAAAGGTTGCTAAATTCGTGGAGAGCTGAATTTGAAAGCCAGATCCCACCAGACTGCAAAACCTGTTCTCTCACACCTTGTCATTCAGTGCTTCAGCTTCACAAGGTCTAGAAGATGGATCTCTAGAGGCAAAAACAAACAGCAATAGTCAAAGCTCTATTGATTTGGGAAAGCAGTTAGATGTGTCATTTCTTTAAATTTTATGACTGCTGTCTCTCAGGATGATTTTTTTAAAAACATTTTTGTTTCCTTTGCATTTGATCACTCTCTCACACATTCACTTTTTGTATACACATCCAGGTTTGAGCAAGTTGGAATGGAAATGTCCATCCCAGTGAGGGAGGGGATCAGGTGAGTGCTTGTCCTACCTTCTGTTCCACTGCTCCTACTGCTCCCAAAAGAAGCTGCTCTTTACTCTTGGGTTTACTTGAGCCTTGTCTTTGATGTAGGTGACATCCCTGAGTAATTTCCAAGCGTAGCCCAAAGGATACCATAGGCTCATTTCAATGCAATAGATAACTCTACAAAATTTATGAAGAATGACCATGACTCTTACAAAGGGGACCATGATGTATATATAGTAGTGTCTTAGAACAGGTTGCTATGACAAAATACCATAGACTGGGTGACTTAAATAATAGACATTTATTTCTCACAGTTCTGGAGACAGGGAAGTCCAAGATCAAGGTGCTAACTGATTTGTTCTCTGAAGGCCCTCTTCCTGGTTCTCATAAGGTTACCATCTCATTCTCTCTTTGAAGAGCAGAGGAAAAGATGAGTGTTTCTTCCTCTTCTTCTAGGCATTAATGCCATCGTAAGCCCCACCCTTATAATGTCCTCTAGATCTAATTTTCTCCTGATGCTTCCATTTCCTAAAACCACATATTATGGGTTAGAGTTTCAGCCCATGAATTGGGGGAGGGAGGTAATTTAGTCCATAGCAAAGGTGAACAAGTCATGATTCTCTCTTTTAAGGACCTTATGAACTTCTGAAGTAGTAGGCAGTAATATTCCCACCTGAGCTACAATAAGTGTGAAAAATGGTGAAGTTTAGTGGAAGAAAATCCTACCTTTTTTTAACTAAAAAAATCCAAATTTTTGGCAAACATTCAAAAAGCCCAAAATATTAAAAATTAAATACCTTCTTTATCCTATCCCATTATTATTTTCTGTGTTAAGTACCACTATCCAGTTTCTTTTCTATCCTTCTAGAACTTTTTCTATACATTTATAAACATATCAATATGTAAAGTCTTTCTCTTTCCCTTCCTTCCAGTCACAAAAAATGGGATAATACATCACTCAATATTCTGCAATTTTCTTTTTACTTTTGTTGCATTTGTCTGCTAAAATTATTTTCTCCTCAGTACATTTCAGTATGCTTAGTTCTTTTCATTGGCTGTAAGATATTCTAATATATAGCTGCAATATAATTTTTCGGAACATTTCTCCATGGATGGACATTACATTGCTTCTATTCTGCAAGTACCAACAGTGTTCCAATGAACATCCATGTACATGCCTTTATGTACAAGTGTATTTTTAAGGGATCGATGTTGAAGTGAAATCACTGTGTTATGAGTGTTTTAAAAGGTTTTCTAGAGACTGAAGAATTGTCTTCCACAAAAGGTCAGCATAAATTAAGGATTAAATCTGGTTGGAAAGAAACAGTATAAAGTTTGGACATGGGCCTTGAGGGATGAGTGGGATTTCCATAGGTATAGTTGGGGAAGAGAAGGGTGGATGGAAGGACAGTGTGAGAAAAGGACAGAGGCCATGAAGCCTATAAGAGACTCTTTTTTTTTTTTTTTTTTTTGAGTTGGAGTCTCATTCCGTTACCCAGGCTGGAGTGCAGTGGCACACTCATGGCCACCCCAGCATCGACCTGCTAGTCTCTGGCGATCCTCCCGCCTCAGCCTTCCAAATAGCTGGAACTACAGGCGCACGCTACCACACCTGGCTAATTTTTTTGATTTATTGTAGAGATGAGGTCTCGCCAGGTTGGCCAGGTTAGTCTCGAACCCGCAGGCTCAGGCAATCCACTCACCTCGGCCTCGCAAAGTGCTCGGATTACAGGCTGAGCCACTACACCCAGCCACAATCACTCTTACAAAGGGGATCATGACAGCAGTCTGGAGGAAAAGGTGTGCAGGGAAGAGTAGAGGGAGATGAAGCTGGGAAGTGTCTTTAGCTAATGAATCTAAATACATTCTTTCCACTGTTGGAAAGCACTGTGTTTGTTGTTGTTGTTGTTATCATCATTACATCAACTCTTCACCTTTAGTCAGGAGGCACAAGGGTACCACGGGCATTCATCACTTCAGCCATCGTATGGATTTTGAAATGTTGCTCTTCTGCTTCAACTTTAGCATCTGTTAGCTATCCAAAACAAAAAACAGGATTTTTTTTTTATTATCTAGAATATATAGGACCAATGTACTATTGGACAATCATAAAAAGATAAAACAACTTTACTCCTTTGTTTTTGTTCTGCTAAGAGTTTCTAAATAATATAAATATTTCCTCTGGTGTTTGATTTATTTATTTGTTTGCTTGTTTGTTTATTCATGGAGGCAAAGAAAATTTAAGAACCAATGCCTTATTAGTCCTACAATATTTAGGATTAAATGAGTATACTTTGATATAGAGGAGTGAAATGAATTGAAGCAAATACTTTCTATGTATAAATCACTTGGTTGTTTTTTCAGCTCTTAAATAGGGGAGAAAAGGATTTATACCTACAGGTTAGTGTTCATTATGCTAGTCCTTTGCCATTTGCTAAGCAGTAGGCCTACTCGGACCCTTCAGCGATTTCTCTGCCATAGAGTCTCCAAAGCACCCAATAGTCTTTCTTCACACACTTCAAAAGATAAGAGAGTCTGGGGACGTAGTTTATATCCAAATACATGAGATAATTTGGCAAACTCCTAAAGATAATTTTTTTGTGTGTTATTATTTTGTCTATGAGATTCTATTGATATAAACAGGACTGGGGTCGAGCTAGAAAACTTCACTATAAGAACCATGAAAGTTGGGGAGAGGAAAGAATTGGACTTTTTTGTGATGACTTAACTGTAACACCCACCTTCAGACAGGACTATGACATTTCCACTTAATGGTATAGTTATTTACATAGCACAGTGATTTCCATGTTAGATAGCAAAGTTATTGACTGTGGGCTGTGTTGGGATTTGTCTTTGTGTCTCTCAAACAACCTGGCACTGTGCCTTGCATACTGAAGAAATTCAACAAATATTTGTTGAATGCATGATTGAATGAATAAGCCAATGAATGGAATTAAAACTACACTGTTATTCTTATCTATTCCATCAATCCACAGAACAGATTCGTTCATTTCCTCTCTAAGATAATTTCCTTCTTAGGAAATGGAAGCATCTAGGAAGTGGCTAAGACACAAGTACAGTGCTTGAAGAGATGAGCTCTTCTGTTGTTGTTGTTGCTGTTGTTTTGGCTTAACAAGCACACTGCACTGTAATGAGATGAATACCAAGGTATTACCTCTAATGTTTGGAAAACAATGTCTGATACTGCACTCGCCATTTATATAAATGTGTGCATGCAAATTTAGAAAAGTATAACTTCATTAAATTAAATCTATTTCATCACAATCAAATGATTGAGGTAATAAAGAGGCGAAGAAAGATAATCTTGAATGTTAATGACTGAAACCTGTGAGTAGAGTTTTATTTCGCTGCTGCTGTTATAAGGACCAGTAATTGCCATAGTCTAGACACAGGAACAGATGCAAAGTAGAGCTTTATTATATCAGACATTTGCCCTACTACGATAGTCTAATTGCCCAGAAAATACATTTCTACATGAATTATTCTTAATTTGATTCCAAATAGGCCAACTGTTGTATTTTATAGAACTTTATCAAATGACAACATGGAGCACTGAATTTAAGAATAGTTTCTCCTCAATGCCAGTGCTTTGGAAAAAAGCAAATGAAATCCTCAAATATTAAAATTATATAAACTTTTCAAATAAGTAGGATAATTTGCTTGGCAGTATCATGGGAATTATGGTCATCACCATCGCCTGCCTGGCTTTCTAAGTTAGCAAAGCTACCACTTCAAGTCTTGGCTCTGTCTGAAAATGTCTTCTTTAAAACGAAAGAGAAAATCACATTTCTTTATTGAACTGGGAGGTTCATTGAAGGCAACATTTGTTGGTTTTTTTTTTAATAGTGGCTCTCTTTAGACTCATTACAAGTGGTCGATAAAGTTAACTCCTCTCCTATTTCAATTCTGAAAGATTTTTAAAAACTTTTCTATGCATGAAATGTGAATGGTTTTTCTGACAGAAATGTGACCTGTATAACCAGTTCTCTTTCTCTGATTTTTTAAGGTCTATTAGAAGTGAGTAATTCTGTGTCTGTAACTTTATGCCACTATTTTTAAGAATCTCAATTCAATTTTTTTCCCCTGCCGGCAGTGAATTTTAAAACTCTTAAACATGCCCAAACATCTCAGAAGATTTAAAGAAAATTATAATAGTAACTAGTTTCTCCCCCCACCCCCCCCAAAAAAAACCAAGCACACTACTGAAATTATTTAAATTGACTGAGCCTTTTAAGCAAGTAAACACATTTTAACTAGGGTTTTTTCCCAATCCTTCCATTCATGCCAACTATAGAAATTAGCCTTCACTCTTCCTTCACTTACACATGGATACACACACTTGCATGGACACAAGAAAAATTTCTTTTCTCCTGTCAGCATTCCTCTCCAACAATGGTTAGATTAGTGGCATGAAGGCGGCCGCAGAGAAAGGACATTCAGGCCAGAAGGCTCCCCACAGGCACAGCTGGTAGGGTTAATGGCGGCTGAACCTCCCAGCCAGGGCCTTTTCTCTATTGTGTGTTCAACTCCTGGGAAGGAGGGACACTTGTGACAGCCTCTGGGGTGCAGCGGATCAGAGGTAGATCAACTGGGTTACAGAGGAGTGTTCCAGGGAAGGCGAGTTCAGGACTGGGGGAAAAATACACTCAGAAATCCAAATGGAGGTGACTCTCACTGTACAGGACTGCTGTTGAAAAATGCAGAACATTGTTTATCAACACAGCTTACAGCCTTTTAATTTTCACTGCCATGTTCTATTTCTACAGGAACAACTAGGCAGGGATGTTGAATCATTCCTATTGGAAAGTGGTTGCAATTGGAGTCAAAACCACACACGCATGGCCAATGTATGTTATTAAAATTTGTGTGCTAAGGTCTATTCCACATGGCATAGACTCTAGAGCTCAGACACAATGGTTGGGGGGGAAAGCTGGGCCTCTTTCTAAATAGTTGGTTGAAACTGAAGTGGAGATTGACTAATACATGTGTACATCCATGTGAAGTGGGAGGGCTTTCACACCATAGGGGAGTGAGAAGAGACGGAAGTAGATCCGGCTACAAATTTATCTTTTGATTTAAAAATAAGACTCAGCAATAATAGCAGTGATGCTAAAACCATTCTAGATATCTAACCTCTTTAATACATTTTTTTTGTATTTAACTGGATAAGAGGGCCTTCTTAGGCAAAACAAGTCTTTTTACAGAGGGGCCAGGTTTCTTGAAGAGTTTTACAAATTCAAGAAACACTTATCTGTCAGTGTTATAGTGGTGGATTTTGTTACAAGACATGATCCTATGACTCAGGGTGGGGTGAACTGAGGGTCCTCAATAAATATTTGTTACATAAATAAAGACCCCACAATCACAGAGGTTGGCTCTGCTTTTCATTTTTAGCTTAAAAGGTCTACTTGTTTGGAAATCAGAAAAAGGCCCCAAGGAGGATGCTTTTTATACTGGTGAAGTGAATTTGTTTTTGTTCAAAATAGCTACACATCTCTACCAAAGGGTGTTAAAACAATTCACTTCCAAATTAACATTGGCCTAATTTCTTTTCAATAAACTCAACCTTAAGAGCTGTCTAATTGGAGACCCGGTTTTGGCCACATTGAGGGACTGAATGCTAGAGGCATCTTTATTCTGATGCTTTTGGCTTGGTTTATCTAATTTGAAATTTTAATGTCACTTGACTAAAATTTGCCCTCTGCTTGAGTTTGTTTTGACTTATTATTCTGGGAAAAGGAAGCAGGGGAGTGAGAACAAATTAGGGCCCTTGGATTTTACCTGCGGCATAAACATTTAATACTTCCTCCCTCAAGTCACAAGAGTTTTTGGGGAAACAACACAGCCCAGTGAGCTCATTAAAGTTGTTCTCTTTAGGTTGTAACCTGGGAGGGAGAACAAATGAGTCAAAGCCCCGGGTGTTACGACTGCACTTTGAGGCCAATTGAAGAGGGCTCTCTCTTGCTGCACCTTGATGTGCCTTCTTGGAAGGAACTGACATTTTGAATGTACAAACCTCCTAGGGACTCCTAGCCATGATCAACCGGAGGTGACCATCTTATTACCAAGCACCATCATTCATGCCTGGAACCTTCTAGCAGATTTATACTCATGCACTAATTTGGCATCATTGCAGTCCAGTGGGACAGACTGGAGTGACATAGTTATTGTAACATGCTGAAATAGGCTTCTGTGGGGAGACCGGATTGCAGGTCAATGCTAGTTACAAAAATCATAGATGTCAAACACCAGGCATCATTTACTCACAAATATTCTTCTTATTCCTGCCATTTCATGATCAGCTTTGAGGATTATCCCAACATGTGATTTGTTAAATATACAGAAGTGAAAATACAGAAGCTTTTCCAGCTCCACAGTAAGTCAGAGGGAAAACAAGAGCGCTCCCCTGAACATGCTCATGCTTCACTAGAAAAAGCTCCTCCCTCTCTAGAAAATACTTCATTTTCTTCTTTTTTTAGGGGCAAGGAGTGCAGCAAACAAACATGATTAGGGGATGGTACGTCTATTATCAACCTAATGACTACCAAGTTTAGGAATCTGAAGGGCTCAAGTCCATTTTCTTTCTTGGTTATTTAGCCCCAAACCTGACTTTTTTCTCGTGTGTGTGTGTGTGTGTGTGTGTGTGTGTGTGTGTGTACGTGTGTGTGTATGTCTATACTGTTACATTTCCTTTTAATTTGAAAGAGGAAAAACAAGTCACACCTGGACAGAGGCTTTTCATTCCTGCCAAGTTTCAACTCCCATTGCATTTTTACGACTGTGTTATTATAAATCCCAGAAAATAAAACTAAACAGCCTCCTTGTCGCGGAGCGTGCAGGTGCTGGTGTAATAAGATACATTTGCATTCCCTGCTTTTTTGAATAAAAGAGAAGGTGAGACTAGGGGAGTTTGTTGACCTTATTGCCCTGGTATGTGTATTAGCTGTACAAAGATACAAAGAAATATTAAATTAAGAACTCAGAAAGAATTGATTCAAATGACAGCCTCACACATTACGGAGTTTTTTGCATTTAATAAACTCCTGATCTCCCTGGAAGCAATTGATTTGAAGCAATTGATTCAAATAGCTTGTTGTCACATTTTTTAAAATGTAGGTAATTCCATTTTCAAAAACAAATTTAACAGAAGATGTTGTTTACAAAATCACAGTACTGTTTTTAAACTGCTCACTCTGAGATCGCTTGATCCAACCACACAGGACATGCCAGGGAAAGGGTTAAGCTTTTCTGACTTTCAGATACAATGAAATTATGACAGGAAGAAAATTGTGCCATTTTAGCATGAAAATGCTTGTACAAATACTGTCGTTCCTTCCTTCTTACTTTCTTTATAATGCCTCAGCGATAGCTAAGATGACAGACATTTGACAGGTATCTGTAAGCACACGGCCCAGGCAGCTCATTAAAGTTTTTCTTTCTATGCATCAGCTTTCACAAAGGCAAAAACCCATTAGCATTGACTATTTTGCAGATTAGAAGAATTAAGGGCTTCAAACGTTGGCTTATACCAAGCAATGTCATTTGTGAAGTGATGTTTGCTTTATTATTTCCCTTCCTCTCCCTCTGAAACCAGACTGACATGACTTTAGCTCAACATAGGGCGTAATGTGCAAACCAAAGGACTGACTATCGATGAAAAGAAACACATTCCCTTTTAGACATGACTGGAATGGCAAAGAGGGGAGACTTTACATGTACTATTTAGGCTCATTAGAGGACTGATTATGATAGTTCTCTGGTGTAATCTTTAATCGACTTTGACACTAGATTTGCCCCGTTACAAATCCTGTCATGCAAATTAAGTCATTTGTGTTGTTTGATATGGAAAGATCTGCTATGAAATGAAAGATTAGCGCACAGATGAGGCACAGGAGACCGCTGCCCTTGTGCACTGTGCAACTGATTACAGGGATGAGAGCGTCCATTTCCACACTGCCGGTAACATTTAGGAAAGGAGATTAAATTAGCATGGCTTTAGGTCTTCCTGCTGGAGGCTAGTCGAAATAGATGTTCACATTCTCAGAGATATTATTCGTGAACCGTTCCGAACAGGTGCTCTGAAGCCAGGGCCCTCACTTCCAGTTGTTTGAATCCATTTTCCATGGAGATTATATTGCGAATGCTCATGGTTGACATTCTTTTTCTATACAGTTGATCACTGTTAACTGACTCATGGGTAGCTTGACAAACCAGGTGAGAGCTCCAGTTGCCCCAGAAAACTATCATTTAATTTAGGCCTTCTCCTCCCATCTTACCTTCTGTTTAAATGTTTTTATTTTTGTTTTTGTTTTTGAGTTGGATTCTCACTCTGTTGCCCAGGTTGGAGTGCTGAGGCATGCTCACGGTCACTGCAACCTCGACCTGCTGGGCTCAGGCGCTTCTTCCAGCTCAACCTTCCCAGTATCTGGAGATGCAGGCACGTGCTACCACACCTAGTTAATTTTTGTATTTCTTGTAGACACAAGGTCTCACCAAGTTGCCCAGGCTGGTCTCAAAGCCCTGGGCTCAGGCAATCCTCTCACCTCGGCCTCCCAAAGTGCTGGGATTACAGGCTTAAGCCACTGTGCCCAGCTGCCTTCTGTTTAAATGTTGGATGGCCATGCTCCCAGGTTTGGGGTATAATTGATGTTTAAAGAACAGGGAGTGATTTGCAAGACATAAGGAGAGTTTGCCCAAGAAGATTCATGTGAAAAACTATTTTATCTGGTAAATGAAAAAGGAACAGAAATATTCATGCCACATAATTACTTTTGAAACTGGAATCTTGTCATTTCTGTAATCCATGTTAGCTTTGCTGGACACCTCTGACTGAAAATGCAAGAAATTATTAGCAGGAGATGAGGAGGAGAAGGAAACTAGATTTAATGAGAATTGCTTTACCCTACAAGAGCATCTCAGAATACACTAGTTTGGGCATTTTTCTCTTCAGCAAGCTCTTTTGACTTCTGACAAAAAGTTCACCATTTTGTTGTTATGTTGTATTTTTTTTATATATATTATTTCTTTTTTTTTTTTTTTTTTTTTGAGTTGGAGTCTCACTCTGTCACCCAGACTGGATGACAGTGCAGTGGCCGCTCGACTTGCTGGGCTCCGACAATCCTTCCCCCTCAGCCTTCCAAGTAGCCGGAATTACAGGCATGCGCTACCACGCCCGGCTGATTTTTTTGATTTATTGTAGAGATGAGGTCTCACTGCCCAGGCGGGTCTCGAACCCGTGGGCTCAGGCAATCCACTCACCTCAGCCTCCCAAAGCACGGGATTACAGGCTGAGCCACCGAGCCCGGCTATATATTATTTCTTATTGTGATTTTAAAAAATGTTTTCTCCAAATATTTTTGATCTGCAGTTGGTTGAATCAGAAGATGTGGAACCTGCAGATACAAAGGCCCAACCACCTTGTAGGTTAAACCAGATCTGTGGGAGTTGGAACGTAATTATATTATACATGAAATGTTTTTTAAAACCACTGTTTGAAACAGTGGCAATACTTAGTGCTTTGCCTCTCCAGTTAAAAAAAGGTCATACATTTAAAATGGGAATTAAAGGTTACCATGCATAATTTTGCTTCATTAAAAAAAGAAAAAATGATGACACAGTGAAGAGGCCCAAACCAAATGTAACCTGGTTGCCCTTGCTTTCTGTTATTTCATGCCTGTAATCTACAACTTGTATCCTATTTCTTCTCACAAATCATTTTTAAAAAGAAAGTTATAAACTTGCCATTATTATTATTAGTATTACTAGTTCAGTCAGAGTCTCACTCTGTTACCCAGGTGGAGTGCAGTCTCGTGGTTCTGGCTCACTGCAGCTGGGCTCAGGTGAGCCTCCTGCTTTAGTCTTCCAAGTAGCTGGAACTACAGGCACACGCCACCATGCCCAGAGAATTTTTTTTATTTTTTTTTGTAGAGATATGTCTCACTATGTTGCCCAGACTGGTCTCGAATCCCTGGGCTTGAGCAATCCTCTTGCCTCAGCCTCCCAAAGTGCCGAGATTACAAGCAAGACACCCTCCACACCCAGTCTAGATTTGTGGTTAAATGAAAGGTCAAATGCAACCCAGCAGTCCAATCTGGAAACCTGTAGGTGCACCACATTTCAGGCACCAGATAAATATTCTGTATAATGTGGGGGCTGTCACAGAAGATACCTTTGATTGAATATTAATGTAAATAGTCATTTAAAATCCTTTTTAAAATGATCATAACACACGTTAGAGTGGTCTCCAGCAGCTTCATCCATGTATCTTTTTCTGGAATATTTTTAATAGGCAGCTTTGTCTTTTGAATGAGTCACACACCTCTGTTTTGATTAACTTTGATCAAATTTGGGGGTTTCATTTCCCCTGTAGCTTGGTAGAGAATTAGTCATTTAGATATTGCTAAAAGGAATTTTTATGAATGAAATACCATGTAGATTTTCCTTGGTGATCCCCAGGAGAAAATTAATCTATAATAGAGTTTAACTAAAGATCTAAGAAAGTTTTCCCATGCTGACCTCACCAAGGTATAAGAAAATGTCCTCGAAAATTTCATTTCGTCTGAAATTCATGAAAGAATAACTTAATATTTATGAAATTATGGGAGAGACCCTAAAAATAGATAAAGGAAGGAAAGTGAAAATATGAGTTTTACATAATAAAAAAGGTTGAAAATGTGTAAGACAAGAATGGATTAAACACTGTTGCTTTATTATGATTACACTGACATTTATGTGACTGAGAGTTCCTGCCGTTTATGCAGCATTTCATTCATAGGACATAATCCTTTCTATTCATGTAGTACTTTAAATTTAATTTTATAGCACAGCAAGTTAAATTGTTGCCATTCCTCAGTCATCCCCTTGGTTTGGGGACCTTGACAAGCACATATGTTGGTCCAGGCCACTGATGAGCCAGTTAATATATCAAAGGGTACATAGGTACCTGCAGGCTACTTTCTGGTTCTGGTGGTTCTCAAACTGAAATCCAAATCAGACTTACCTGGAGGGCTTGTTCAAACACAGCTTGCTGGGTCCCCACTGTAGACTTTCTCATTCGGTGGTGGCAGGTGAGAGCTTGCATTTCTAACAAGTTGGTTGATGCTGATGATACTGAGCCTGGACCCAGGGAGAACTACTTGGAGGACCAGGGAGATGGGGTGTCACAGAGATTCCCGAGGGGCATGCGATTTTCACGTGAGGAAATCTCTAAGTACTGGGAGAGGAGGGCAGTCAATTACCAAACAACTCCCTTTAATGTTCTGGCTTTCCTCTCTTTTAATGTAGGTGATATCCAACTTCAGTTCTCTGAATATATTTTCCAATTTTTCATTGAAGTTTAAATATATTTATTCATAGAAGAAGAATACAGTATCTAGGACATAATCCCTAATCAATTTTTGTTAACTCGCTAGGCATGGTGGCTCATGCCTGTAATCCCAGCGTTTCGGGAGACCAAGGCAGGAGGATCACTTGAGACCAGGAGTTGAAGATCAGCCTGGGCAACATAGCAAGACCCATCTCTACAAAAAATTTAAAAATTAGCTGAGTGTGTTGACTCACACCTGTAGTCTCAGTTAATTGGGAGGCTGAGATATGAGGACCACTTGAACCCTGGAGTTTGATACTGCAGTGAACTATGATTGCACCGCTGCACTCCAGTCTGGGTAACAGAGACTCTGTTTCTAAAACAAACAAACAAACAAACAAATAAATATTTGGTAACTGTTTTTAGTTCTCAGGCAGGACTAAAGAAAACATTTATCGCATAACGTCCTTGAGACATAGGATTGTGTGCTGTTAATGGCTAAGAAGATTCTAGTTTCCACATCTAGTTCCCATCATTCATAATTTGAGTTCTGACAGGCACAAGAACAGTATTTGAAGATTGAATGAACCTTCTGTGGGTGAGACACACAAAGGGCTGAGAGTGGTTTGTGGAGAAAAAAATTACCAGATACCCAGGACTTCAATTTTCAATCACGATCCTTCCAATGACATTTATGTGCCGGCTCCTGAGTTAGGGACTGGGGGATAATGAGAGGAGTTCCCCACCTTCAGAGGATGACAATCTTATTTGTTCTCTGCACCTGCTTAGATCAAGCAGGAACTACCTCTCACAAGACCTGGAGCTGCATGGGCCCTAGGCCTAGCCCACCACTTAGTACTTGGAGAAACTTGGGCTTTGTTTACCCCTCTGAAATGACTATTTATCACATAGACTTTTCTCTTTTTTAAATTTAAAGATGTGGGATACAATTTAGGATTAGGTATATAAGTGGTCATCGTACAGGTAAAGTTTGGGCCTCCCTTTGGCCCCCGCTTCCCTGGTTTAAGATCAGCTACTCTTATTGATGTTATCACATAGATTTTTCATGTGTTAGACCATGACCTATCATATGGTCTTACCTAATTTTCAGAGTCAGGAATGCAGGTATTCTCCCTATTTCACCATTGTAGTCATTTCCTTCCTTTCTTCCTTTCCTTTTCTTTCTTGCTTGCTGATTGACTTTCTTTCTCTCTCTCTCTCTCTCTCTCTCTCTCTCTCTCTCTCTCTCTCTCTCTCTCTTTCTTTCTTTCTTTCTTTCTTTTTCTTAGGATCTTATTTTATCAGCCAGGCTGGAGTGCAGTGGCATGATCCCGGCTCCCTGCGGCCTCAAACTCCTGGGCTCAGATGATCCTGCTACCTCAGCCTCCTGATTAGCCTCCAGAACTGCACCATCACACTTGGCTAAATTTTTCTATTTCTATTTTGTGTAGAGGCAGAACCTCTCTGTGTTGCCTAGGCTGGTCTGGAATTCCTGGGCTTGAGTGATCCTCCCACCTCAGTCTCCCAAAGTGCTAGGACTACAGATGTGAGCCACCATGCCCAGCTTATAGTCATTTTTCTAAAACAGTAACAAGGCCTGCCCTGTACTTCACAGAAGACTTACTTCTGAGTGTCAATGAGATGTTTTGTGGGTAAGGATTTTACAAACTGTAAAGTGCTATGCAACTGTGAGGGATCGTTGTTTACTACACATAAACACATGTCTGTAAGAAGATTCTTTTTGCACATCATCTGTACAAAGCTGATAGCTGTCCCGCTGTGTGAGTTCTCCAAGGGAGACATGTAGAAGAGGAAGACGAGGGTTGAGAGTTGGCCAAGGGCTTTCACTCCAGGAACAGGAAGAATAGGCAGGCATTGAATGTGAATGGTGAATTCCCACCTTGAAGGTGAGAAGGGCCCCAGAGCAAGGCCATAACTCTTGTGAGAAGCCCTTATTCATTACCTTTGATCTTGTAATCTTGTTAACTGATACCTCTCCCCAAATATTCCTGCACTTTGATCTAGGGGTACTAGAAATGTTCCCAAGGAAATTGTTCAAATGACCTGAAAGCTACATATGCAAATAATTTCCTTACAGAATGATCTACAACAAAAAAGTCATATTCTTCAGAGAAGTCAAGAAAGACAAAGAGAAGACAAGTGAATGTAAAACACAGGCAGATAAAAAGTCAAAATGTTTTAATGAATATTTTTATTAAAAATATTGATTGTGGAACTTTCTTCTTATGAAGTTTTATCCAAAACATTTCTAGATGTCATTTTGTTAATATAAAATTTTTTTTCATGAGCGGAAAGTAACTGCATATCAGAATATGCCAATAGGAGAAGATGGGGCCCCTACAAAATTCCTGTTCTTTATTATTATAATTACTATTATTATTTTGAATAGGGTTCTCACTCGCCCAGTGCAGTGGAACACTCACAGCTCACCGCAGCGTCAACCTCCTGGGCTCAAGTGATCCTTCTGCCTTAGGTTCCCAAGTAGCTGGGACTATAGGCGCGTGCCACCATGTTCAACTAATTTTTAAAATTTTTGTAGCGATAATGTCTCACTATGTTGCCACAACTGGTTTCCAGCTCCTGGGCTCAAGCAATCCTCTCACCTCGACCAAAGTGCTAGGATTATAGGCATGAGCCACCATGCCCAGCCAGTTAATACAAAAGTTTAACTTTGCAAACCATGTCTTTCACTTTACCCATCACTTCAAATCCAATTCACTCTGAATTTCAGGATTTTAATATAGAAAAAGAATTCTAGATCAGTGAGTAGGAATCCCCAATCCTTTTGCCTGCTTTTCTACCTGACCTTGGTTGAGTCACTTAGATTTGACCCGCCTCTAGTATCTTATGTATAAAATGATGACAGATGCTAGGAACTTAAGTTCTTTTCAGCTCTAAAACTCTCTAATTTTGTGGTTTTGAAGTCAGCAGTTTGGAGCTTTCTGTCTGATATTTACGAAGTCAGGAGAAGAGAACTTTCCCTAAAATGTAGCCTTGGTTGAATAGTCAGTTATGTGAACTGGACTCAGATTATTTTTTTGTGTGGTCATTATAAATGAAGGATGATTGGTAATAAACATTAGGGTTTCAGGGGTTTTTTGTTTGTTTGTTTTGTTTTTAGCATCAGCTGACTAAAGCCACTTTTTTAGTCCTCAGAGTTACTTTCCCCTCAGATACTGAGTACACTTACGCTGGTCAAGACACTCTCCACAAACACCTGGCTCCAGGTCTAATGTGCAAGGATTTTAACTACAATAATTCACCATTTCAAATCTCTAAGAAACATGCTATTACAATGTTAAGAGCAATGTATGAAGTCACTACTGAAATATATACAGCTTTGCATACATTCAAAAATAGCACATGAAATATTAGTAAAGAGGCATTTTTCAGCCACATAAAACTTTATGGAACATATTAGAGTATCTAACCACTTTAGTATCACCAGAATGCTATAAAAAGTTATCCTGCAAAATACAAACCAACATCATAAAAATCAGCTATTCACTCCCTAGTCACCTCGGAGGTCTTAGAAGGATATGGCTCTGAGCCACCTTGGAAACAAATATACACAGATAATATAGCTCTACAAAGGCGAAATGCATCTGCTTGGAAAGTTAAGATGTCCCAAGGTACTCTACTAACATAGACAAACAAAAGTGGCCTGAATTAAATTTTCCCTGGACTCTAATATAAAATCTAAGAGGTAAGCTGGGTGTGATTGCTCTTGCCTGTAATTCCAGCACTTTGGGAGGCAGAGGTGAGAGGATTGCCTGAGCCCAGGGTTTTGAAACCAGCCTGGGCAATTCGGTGGGACCTCGTCTCTACAATAAATAAAAAAATTAGCCAGGCATGGTGATGCGTGCTACTTGGTACGTGGTGGTGTGTAGTTTCAGCTACTTGGAAGGCTGAGGCGGAAGAATCACCTGAGCTCAGCATTTCGAGGCTGTGGTGGCTGTGATCGTGTCACTGCACTCCAGCCTGGAAGACAGAGTGAGACTCTGACTCAAAAAAATAAAATAAGAAGGAAAAATATTGATATATAGTTTTTATTCACTTTAAAATAATTCTGTAATGATAATGACAATGATGATGTGACAAAAGATTTAGGAAGCCTAGCATAGAGGCTTAGCATATTGTTCCTGAAACATAGCAATAAATATCTGTTGTTGTATTGGCAAAGAATCATATTTGAAAGAATGAACTATAAAGGTAATTTAGTCTACTTGGCATTCAGCAAACTACATGTTGGCTTACTTAGGGCAATCTAGATGTTAGAATATATTGATTGTTTTGGGAGACATTTGGAAAAGATGTATGCAATTTTAAAAGTTTAATTGAATCAAAATACCATAATTAGTCACAATTCATATTAATAAATAAAAATCACCTAAATTAATATTATCCATAGAAGGTTTTTAAAAACTGCAAAGAGTTTATTAACGAATACCCTAAATATTAAACACAAGTAAGTCACAAATGTAAATGTTGTCAGCTAAACATTGAGTGGTTCTCACTGTGTCCTAGGTGTATGCTAAGTTCTCTATTCATTGACATTATTTCGATCAATTCTTATAATAATTCTTTGAAACAGGAGCTATTACCCCCATTTTCAGATGAGAAAACTGTGCCTCTAACCGCACGACTAAAGTCATCATTGAACTCCATATCTATCTGTGTCCAAGGCTCATGATCTTAACCATTGTGCCCCTCACTGCACATATTATAAGCACTAATAGAAGGAAGTCATGGAGACAGGACTGATCCTAGTGAGACATTTTTATCAAAGGAATAGTATTGTAAGGTGTAACTGAATCATTGTTCACACAGAAATGACTATAATCTAAAGAAAACCACACACATAGTATGTCTCATGTGCTGTGCAAAGTTAACTTTCATGGTTCGAGAGTGAAGATGAATCCTCACAATAAGTTGTGCCTGATAACAACTTCCAGGTGCAACAGATCACATATACTATAGTTTATGTGAATACTGGACATCAAGAGTTCATATTTTTCATGATTTGTTACTCAGTACTTGCAGTTATAAGAAGGAAAAGTTAAAAGTTACATTCAGTGAAAAACAGAATAGCTAGCAATTCCATAGTTTCTATGCCTTGCAGTCAAATGCATTCTTCTAAAGGACAAGATTGGCTGAGTATTGCAGCTCACACTTGTAATCCTTGACCTTTGGGAGGCTGAGATGAGAGGATTGCTTGAGTCCAGGTGTTCCAGACCAGCCTGGGCCACATAGCAAGATTCCATCTCTACAAAAAAAACTCTACCAAAAAAAGTGTCTTTTCCCTTTTAATGTAGGCAATATCCAACTTTAGCTCTCTGAATATACTTTTCAATTTTTAATTAAAGTTCAAGTATATTTTTATTTCTTATTTTTATTTATTTTTTTGAGTTGGAGTCTCACTCTGTCGCCCAGACTGGAGTGCAGTGGCCGCTCCTGGCCACCGCAGCCTCGACCAGCTGGGCTCTGGTGATCCTTCCGCCTCAGCCTTCCCAGTAGCCAGAATTACAGGCATGCGCTACCACGTCTGGCTGATTTTTTTTTTTATTGTAGAGATGAGGTCTTGCTGCCCAGGCAGGTCTCGAACCCGCGGGCTCAGGCAGTCCACTCACCTCAGCCTCCCAAAGTCACAGGATTACAGGCTGAGCCACCGAGCCCGGCTGTTCAAGTTTATCTTTAATAGAAGAAGAATATAATATCCAGTAAATAATTAATCTCTAATAAATATTTGTTAACCAGCCAGGCATGGTGGCTCACACCTGTGATCTCAGCACTTTGGGAGGCTGAGACAGGAGTATTGCTTGAGGCCAGGAATTCAAGATCAGCCTGGGCAACATAGTAAGACCCCATCTCTACAAAAAATTAAAAAATAAGCCAGGCATGGTTGCCTGTACCTATAGTCCCAGCTACTTAGGAAGCTAAGGTGCAAGGATCACTTGAGCCCAGAAGGTGCAGGCTGTGGTAAGCCCTAGCCTGGATGACAGAATATGGCTCTGACTCAAAATAATAATAAATTATTATTATTATTAACAATGATGGGGATTTTGCTCCATCTTCTCATATTGGCACATTCTTAGGCAGTTACCTTCTGCTCATCAATTATATTTCTTCTTGTTCCCTTTCACCCCTGGCCCCCACCTCCAAGCAAGAGACGGTGGGAATTAGGGGTCAGCATCTTGCACCAAAGTCTCTTTCAGATCTCTTCTAGAAACCTATACCTCCCCTGCAAAAGATGTTACAAAGAGCATGGGAGAAGGAGGAAAAGCACCATACCCAGGGAAGCATCCCAAGAAGATGCGCAGCCAGAATTCTAAAAGTATCTGAAGGGCACCAACTTGTTTGGCTCCACAAAGAAGATAACATGAAAAGAAGGATGAAGAGCCAGAATCATTCCATTTCATCCCCTCAAAAAGAAAAATCTCATGACTTGCATCGTCTTTGTCTCTGCTTTACAGAGGATCTTTTCGCCTCTTGACTTGGTGATTATATGTCGAGAAACAGACAGGAGCTTTTCATTCAAAGTGAACCATTAATGACCAGCAGCCTGGCTGCTGTTGCCACTTTAGGCAACACACCAAGCTGCTGGGGCCACTGGCTGTGCCCGAGACCTAACCCCCAGGCCCGCCTCAGTAGCAATCCCTTCTTGATTCCTCTATAGGACTGTGCCCAAAGCTTCTCAGCTCGTGAAGAGCCGCGGATCTCTCTTGGGACTCCACTCTCCTTGGGAAACTCCAGTCCTGCAGGTACAGTGCTTAAAGGCCAGTCACCAAGGAAACCATTAGAATTTGTGACTCTGTTTGGATCTCAAGAAGTAATTCGTACCTGTTTCAGAAGGACTGACAGTGCCATGACAGCTTTCAGAGGCTGTCGTTTCCATGACGAGAGATTCTGTAAATCAATTATTAATGAAGCACTCCCTATTTTCAGTGACTCTGTACTTTGGAGAGAGCATGTTTATGTTTAATTATTGAAATGTGAGCCGTGTGGTGGCATGGCAGCACAAAAGTCAGCTATTATCCCCCCAAAACGGTTCAAAAATCAATCTTCATTTTAAAACCCTTAATAAAAAAACAAAAATAGCAATTTATTGAAAAAAATTCAAGACGTCCTGTGTCAGAAAAGCTATCATTAGTTGTGCTAAAACTAATATGTACATATTTTTAAAGAGAGATGTGCATAATTATGCAAAAGAATTTTAAGTACTTAGTGAATGGAGAACCCACTGAATTGTCACTATCACTGGTAGTTTGACATTTGCCCTGCTTCTGCCTGTCACACCGACCACGGACGCAGCTGTTATTAGGGATGTGTATAAATAGTAAGAAAAAAAAATCTCCCCAGATTTACCATGTTCTCACCCTTTCTGGAGTGTGATCTGCTTGTTCTAACCAAGTTTTGACCTTTCCTGGAGTGAAGAATTTTGCCTATGCAGCTGCCTCTGAAACTCTGTGCTGATGGCAGGGCATTAAGTAGAAGGTGGGAGGCTGGAATGACAAGAAAACCTTCTCAATTGACAGGAGTGGCCTTAGACTTCCTCTATAGAAAGGACTGGGACAGCAATCTGAGTACAAGGTGGGCGGGGAGTGTGAGACTGTGATCACATAGCATTTTACATAAAGGTGCGAAAAACACTGATGGTCTTTTATCAAAGAAAGGATGGGCGCAGTTGGAATTTATGGGGAAACTAAAGCCCTCCAACCCACCTACCATGTTGTCACTGGCTCCTAAGTACTTGGTTCCTATGTTTTAGGAGAATGTCCAGACCACTGAAGTCTTGTGAGTGGTGTGTAACATCATGATCAGATCTGTGCTTTATAAAGATATCTCTGAGACTGAGTAGGAGGAAACATATCATTGTTGTCAAAAAAAAAGGATAATGGTTTGGACTCAGTTGCTGTGGAAAGAAGAGAAGGTAAATACTACAACAATAGCCACAACTGCCATTCACTATGAGACATATTTTATTTTATTATTTTATTTATTTTATTTTATTTTATTTTGTTGAAAGTGAGAAAGCAGAATTTATTGAGAGGACAGAAAAGCTCCCACAGTGGGAGAGGACCCAAGGGGGTTGCCAGAGACTCATTTTAAATTCCTTTTTTAATTTGTTCTTCAAAATAATGCTGCATGGCTGTATCCTTGTGCCCATTCTACAGTCACAGAGGCTCAAGGGAGGTGGGGCTGCAGTTTGAACTGAGATGTGCTTGAGTTGAAAGCTGAGATGTTTCAAGAGTTAAGAGAGAGCACTAGAAGAGTAGTATGTAAAGAAGAAATTAGCATGTAAAGAAGAAATAATCCAGGTTGATTGAGGTCTCTAGCTTACTTTAAGGGTGTATGATGATACTGTTTAGAGACAGAAAAGAAGAGGATCTGGAAAGAAAGATAATGAGTTTGTTTAGGAGTCATGTTCAAGTCCATGCAAATGATACTGAGGGAGATACCCAACCAGAGTTTGGAAACTCAGTTCTGGAGATAAAATTTAGGGATAACTAGAGATTACAGGCAAAACTAATGTCATGGAAGTTGATAAAATGCCCCTAAGGTGGGGTATGACATAATCTCAGCACTTTGGGAGACCAAGGCAAGAGGATTGCCTGAGCCCAGGAGTATGAGATCAGCCAGGACAACATAGCAAGACCTCGTCTATGCAAAACAATTAAAAATAAGCAGGGTGTTGTGACAAATGCTTGTAGTCCCAGATACATGGGAGGCTGAGGCGGGAGGATTGCCTAAGCCCAGGAGTTCGAGGCTGCAGTGAATATGATCATGACACTGCACTTCAGCCTGGGTGACAGAGTGAGACTCCAGCTCAAAGAAAAACAAAAACTTGCCCACAGAAGTTAAGGAAACTAAGAAGAGAACTGAGTATAGATTCTTGGGAAAACTTAGTCATACAATAGGACCAAATACTTAGTTACTAAGGAGTGTGGCTGCCCACAGGTTTCCCCCCAGATCAATTGAATCAGAACTTCTAAGGTGGGATCCAGGTATAGTCAAGCTATAAAAGCTCCCTGACGATTCTGTCAGGTCTGAGAACCACCAGGGGCAGAAGCAGCTTTCCATAAGCTGAAAGGGATCTGGCAAAACAGGGTCCCAACTGAGGCTGCTTTCAGGGTCTGTTCTAATAAAATCGTAAAGGAGGAGGGTAACTGCCTAGAGGAATAATCGGGATACAAACTGGCAGTGTGGCTTCTCCTCTCAAGGATTTATGTGGTAAATCAAAGGAATATTTTTGTCTATGTAGGAGAGACACGGCCAGGACTACATGTTTATAGGCTGTGCAGAGCCATCAATGGAGCTGAAAACTTGAAAAATCGAAGGGAGGACAGACTATTGAGACCCTGGAGGAGGGGAGTGTATGGAAATTGAGAGCTTAGATTGGTGTGTGTGTGTGTGTGTGTGTGTGTGTGTGTGTGTGTGTGTGTGTGTGTGTGTGTGTGTGTGTGTGTGTTTGTGTGTGTGTGTGTGTGTTTTGGGGTCTCACTCTGTCACCCAGACTGGAGTGCAATGGCACAAGTAGCTGGCACCACAGGCACATGCCTCCACCACTCCCAACTAATTTTTTTTTTTATAGAGATGAGGTCTCGCTATGTTAGCCAGGCTGGTCTTGACCTCCTGGGCTCAAGCAACCCAGGTTGTTCCTGAAAAGGAGAAGGCACATCTTTTGTATTAAGATGAATATAAGTGAGGGTAAATAGAGATCGATAAGAAAATGGAGAGAAGGTCTAGTCAAATGTCACACCTGACCACTCTTATTCTATTGAAATAAAATGCTGTTGCGTCTCTTACCTCTAAATAGGTGAACTTAGGGGGGTACCAGCACATCTCGGCTTGGGCTAGATCCTATGGTGAGATTTGGGCACCTCTGGCTTAATGAGTGTAGTCTATACAACTGAGGGTTAATTCCAGAAGTCATCACATTTTGGGGTGGGGGGGACTTTAAGCCAAGAAATTTAGACAGAAAGCAGAAGCTAAGATGTAGCTAAGAAGCTAAGATGTAGCACTAAAACAGCTAGAGAAGCCAGGACATCCAGTTAAAGAAGGAGTCAAAGCACGCAGCCAGCAAGGGCAGTCCAGCTGGAGGAACCCCAGGGCCGGTGCCTGCAATGGCCATCTGTGCCATCCTGGACTACGTACGTTGCTGGTGCATCTCAGCAGGATACAGTGGTGAAGCTGTTTCTGAAGAGTGACTGAAGTGATGTGACACTATCTCTGCCATCTCTAGCACCAGTCACCATCACAAAATCCCAGGGCCCATTGCTTCCCGAGGCATACATGCGTGCAACTTTCCCTCCTCTCACATTTTGCAATGTGACTTGACTACCCATCCCTTCCTTTGAATATGGGCTCTACACCTGTGACCTACTTTAACCAATAGAATGGCAACACTATGTGACTTCTGGACCTTAAGAGAACTTGTCGCTTCTGTTTTTCACCCTTTGAGAAGCCAGCGGTCATAGAAATAAGGTCTGAATGAGGAAATAGTCCAGAAGGAAAAGGTGATGTAGAGGATACCTGAGTGGCCCCAGCCAACAGCCAGCACCAAGACCTCTGACTTTCAGCTGTCTTGGACACTCAAGCAGCTAAGCTGACCCAGACTTCCTCAGGCACACTTTCTACTGAATGGGGTCATTATGGTGTGCTTCTTTGCATGTCTCATCATTTGTATTAAAAATTGGACATTTTATTTTATTTTATTTTTTGAGTTAGAGTCTCACCTTGTCACCCAGGTTGGGGAGAAGTGACATGATCACAGCTCACCATAGCCTTGACCTCCTAGGCTTGGGTTATCCTTCTGCTTCAGTCTCCTGAGTAGCTGGGACTACAGGTATGCACCACGACTCCTAGCTAGTTTTTCTTATTTTTTGTAAAGGCAAAGTCTTGCTATGTTGTCCAGGTTAGTCTTGAGCTCTTGGGCTCAACCAATCCTCCTGCCTTAGCCTTCCAAAGTCCCAAGATTATAGATGTGAGCTACCTTGCCAGGTCTGAAAATTAGATATTATAAACGATGTAATGTGGCAGCTCTGGAAATCAGATTCTTCCCCGTCCCCTGAGTTTGTTGTCATTGCTGTTGCTGAATGTTTGCTGGGTGATTTTTTGAGCTAACTTGGTGAAGTCTGTGTATTCTTTGTTTTGTGTGGTTGCTGCAGTCTCTGCTCCATCAGCTTAGTGGTCAACTGGTGACTAGAGAGTGATTTCCTTAAATGCTTAGAATCAGTGTCTCCCTTATCACCCTTATTCTTTGTGAGTAGTGGGGTATACCTTAAATATTTAGGTAGGCAGTTTATAACTCTGCCTTAACCTTCACTTCCTGCATGTGTAGAGCCTCAAGATCATCCAGAGGTGAGAGTTTAGGGCCTTATTGGTTCTGTTCTGGACATACACATGATCTCCTAGATTCTCAAGTAAATGTCAGATCTTTTCAGAGCTCCGTGGTCATCTAATTTCCTAGATTTTCCTGCTAAGTTTTTTGGCTAGCTTGTTGTTTGCCCCAGATGTAATCACCACCTTAGGCAGCTGTGATACTAAACAATTGCCACTAGTTGTTTTCAACAAATGCCTCTAGCTGTCAGCACAGCAGCTCAAGCCTGTAATCTCAGCATTTTAGGAGGCTGAGGTGAGAGAATTGCTTGAGCCCAGGAGTTCAAGAACAGTCTGGGCAACATAGTGAAACCTCATCTCTACCACAAAAAAAAAGAAAAAAAAGAAAAAGAATTAGCCAGGAGCAGGGGCACTTGCCTGTAGTCCCAGCCACTGGGGAGGCTGAGGCAGAAGGATTGCTTGAGCTCAGGAGATTCAGACTGCAGTGAGTCATGATCCTGCCACTGCACTCTAGTCTGAGTGACAGAGTAAGGCCCCAACTCAAAAAAAAAAAAAAAATGGCTTCAGGGAAAAGTCTGTTTGCAGTGGTTGAACTGTGCAAACAAAGGCAAACAAAGACAAGCCCTACATGTGGAGCTGCCAGAGGGGTCAAATAATGACAATTCTCTGGGGATGTGATTTGGAGGCATTCCAACCCCATTCTGCCCACTCCTGGGGCTGCTAGGCTGCTGGTTTTCACTGTGATTGCAGGCTGTTGGTTTTTAAAGCTACCACAAAACTCATGGTGAAGAACAGGAATGGCACAAGCTTAAATGCCATAAAGTGCTGGGTGAGGTAACTCACACCTATAATCCCAACAATTTGGGAGGCAGAGGTGCGAGAATTGCCTGAGCTCAGGGATTTGAGACCAGCCTGGGCAACTTGGCAAGATTTTGTCTCTACAATAAATCCAAAAATTAGCTGGGCATGGTGGTGCATGCCTATGGTTCCAGCTACTCGGAAAGCTGAAGCAGAAGGATCACCTGAGCCCCAGCAGGTCAAGGCTACAGTGGCCATGAGCATGCCACTGCACTCCAGCTGGGCAACAGAGTGAGACTCTGACTCAAAATAAATATAAATAAATCAATTCCATAAAGCTCCTGGATCTTACCAAGATTCCACCATTTATCTTGAACACATGCTCTCCAGACCAAAATTAAGCTTTTGGCTAATTTAGAATTCTGAAAATGTTTGTTTTGACAATTTTTGCTAACATTCCAACTGCTTTTATGGAGGAAAAAAAAAAGGCTTTTCAGAGGTCTCTATTTCACCTTTCCTGCTGACATCATTTTTTAATGACCTTGGACAATTGATACAGCCTCTCTTACATCCAGAATTTATGATTAAATATTTTGTATTAAATAAGCTAAATATGATAAAGAGCCTACAACACAGAAGAAGCTTGATGAGTGATGGTTTCATGAGTGAGATGTTGAAGTGGAATGAAAACTGATGTTTATGTTGCAGAGAGATCAATGAATATGCTTAAATCCCTTCATCCCAACCTTCACACTCTTGTAAGGAGATTCAAAAGCAATTCCATGAAGGAAAAAGAATCTTAGTACTGAATGATACTGAATAAACCTACCTAAACCTTACACTTGATACAAAATTAACTCAATGTGTATCATAGATTTAAATGTAGACTGTAAAAGGGTAGAAATGTTAGAAGAAAACATACAAGAAAAATCTCCATAACCTGGGGCTAGGCAAAGAGTACTCAGATATAATATAACAATCAGAATCTATAAAACAAAAGAATTGATAAATTGGACTTCATAAAATTGTAACCTTTTTCTTGCAAAAGACTGTGTTAACAATAAGGATAAACTGGGTGAAAAGTACACGAAAACTTGCTGCATTATTCTTGCAATTTTCTGTGCATTTATAATTATTTCAAAACATAAAGTTAAAGATATTGGGCCCAAATTGGGTCCAATAACTTGGTAAATGTGCTTTATTTTTATTTTTAAAACTAGTATTATTATTTGGGGGCTTTAGTGTCATGGTGGGGATGAAAGCATAAGAAAGTTATAACACCAAAAGCACTTTGCTTTTTGCTATACAGGTATCTTATTGTTTAATTGTGTCATGAATTACTCAATTGACAAAAAGGCTAAAATCAAGATATCAGTACTGGTAGTATAGGATTTGGGGGGGAGATTTTGTATTTTAGCTCCTGTTTAACTTTAAATTTTTAAATTTAAGAGAAAAGGTTTCTCATACACTCTCCTTGTGAAAGTATTTATTTCAAAATAAAGCATTATAAATACATGGAAGTAAATATTTTTAAAACTTGTTATTTGATGATTTAGGGTAGCTGATATGTGGGTGTTTGCTGTAACATTCTTTGTGTATCTTAATATTAATATTTCAAAAACCAACAGCCATTGCAACTAAAAGGCACTGGACCAGAAGCTTGATTCCCAAACC
Organism: Carlito syrichta; assembly: GCF_000164805.1. Taxonomy (NCBI): domain Eukaryota; kingdom Metazoa; phylum Chordata; class Mammalia; order Primates; family Tarsiidae; genus Carlito; species Carlito syrichta. Next base: position 456,394 of record NW_007249324.1, on the reverse strand, counting down.
AGCAGGTTCGAGAATCCTGAAAAGACTCTGGTCTGAGATCCTCTGAATCTAGAATTTAGAAAGTATCCTGGGTGGATTCAGATAGGCAGCCAAGTTTGGAAACTCCTGAACTAGAGAATGCCAATGTCCTCCTTCTAAACACAAAAGAACAAAGGGCACTAAAATCCATATGTAAGACTTGATTTTGACTCAGATAAATTTCCTCATGAAGAAACTTGCAATTCTCCATCTAACCTTCTTGTGCTGTCCTCTTCTGGTCATGAGCACAATGCAGCCACAGCTTCTCCCCTTATGCACTTACTGCTCCCTAGGAATAGACCTACTCTAATTCTTATCTGTAATTCTTTCCTTATTTTCACCAGAAGGTGTGGACTTCTGAGTGAGCATTTGGAATTCATTTGGTTATATTTTGTTGAATAAACACTTGCATCTTATGACTTAATTTACATCTCTCATCAGTAAGAAAATGTATTCTAATTCAAGAGTCTTCACTAATTCTACAGGTAACTCTAGCAGGTGATGGTTTGGAATTCTTTCAGATATAGGTTGGGTTATTCTAATGGACTCGTTTATTTTTTTTTTTTGAGTTGGATACTCACTCTGTCCCACAGGCTGGAGTGCAGTGGCACACTCATGGCCACCCCAGCATCGATCTGCTGGAATCCGACGATCCTTCTGCCTCAGCCTTACAAATAGCTGTAACTACAAGTGCACACTATCACGCCTAGCTGATTTTTTGATTTATTATAGAGATGAGGTCTCACCAAGTTGCCCATGCTGGTCTCAAACCCCTGGGTTCAGGTAATCCTCTTGCCTTGGCCTCCCAAAGTGCTGGGATTACAGGCTTGAGCCACCACACCCGGCCTCTAATGGACTCTTGAGTTGGAGCTACTGGCTGTTGAATTGGGAACACAGTTGTTTGGATGATGACCTCAGAGGCGATAGAGAGAAGCCATGACCAGGACCACCTGTTACTGGAAGATGATTCAGAGTCTTGTCTTCAGCAACTGGAGAAGACCAGAGAGTTCACCTTTTTACTCCATCACCAACTCTTTCTCCCTCTTTCTTTGGAGTTCTCTGTCCCTTCTCCTTTTACTTCACACGCTCAATATTTGTCCCATTCAGGCTTTCATCTATGTACCAGCTAAATCTTGATAAGGTCTTAATCTAAGGTGATATCTGACAATGTCAAATGTATGACTCCATCTGGGGTACCTGCATGCTATCAGAGTGTGTTGTGGCCTGCTTTCAGGATGAGGAGGAAGAGAAAATGTCTGCCTTGACTATGACTGCCTTTTTTCCCCTTTTGGCTCTGCTACTAGGATCTTAAAGGTCTAGGAAGTAGCCACCGACATCCTTACATTTATAAAAATTGTATACATTTATTAGACATGCTCTCTCAGAAATGTTGAGAATGGCTGAACCCACAGCATGGAAAAAGAATTATACTCTTTTTCTATGCTATTAACAAAACCACAATTTTATTCAAAAAGCTACAAAAGCTATTCAGTAGAATTTCCTGTAGCAGTGCTAAGAATTTAATAGAAACCCTTTAACAGTATGGGTAAGAGAAAAGACTTGGTTTTAATTCAGTCCAGAATCCTCTTTTATCCAATTTTCCAAATTATGCTGATCCTCTTCTGTGTGTCCAATGCCATTCTTGTTCCATTACAGTCTGCTGGGATCTTATTTTCTGGTCTCTGCACCACTATCCTCAACTTTGAAATTAACTCATAACTATGTGCCAAGCACTTCTCATGTACAGTCTCATTTAACCCCTAAGCAACATGAATGAAGTTTTTTTATACACTTAATTTATACTTGCTTACATTTTATAGATGTTGAGGTACAGAACACTTTAGTAATTTACTCAAAATAACACAGTAAGAAGAGAAGGCAAGTCCTTAGCCAGAGTTTTCAATATAAGAGGTGAAAGTTATAAGAGAGTCACAAAGGCTTTTGATATCATCATAAGAATACTCTAATCCTCTATGTTGAAACATGAGATGTTCCATCACTTTATTAATCAATATTGTTTATAGTGATAAACAACTGGATGCAGCTATATTAGCGGTATTAGTTTCTTACTACTGCTATAACAAATTACTATAAACTTAGTAACACTTTTTTTGTAGAGACTGTCTCCCTCTGTCATGCAGGCTGGAGTGTAGTGGTGAAATCATAGCTCACTGCAGTTTTGAACTCCTGGGATTAAGAGATCTTCCTGCCTCAGCCTCCAAAGTAGCTGGGACTAAAGTTGTGTGCCATCACACCCAGCTATTATTATTTTTTTTTTATATTTTTTGTATTTATGTTGCCTAGGCTGGTCTCGAACTCCCAGAGCTCCTCTCACCTCAGCCTCTCAAAATGCTGAGATTACAGGTTTGAGCCACTACACCTGGCCAACACAAATTTATTTTTCAGATCTGGGGATCCGAAGTCCGAAATGAGTTTCACTGGGCCAAAATCAAGATGTCAGTAGTGTAAGATTCCTTTCAGAGGCTCTGGGGTAAAATCCATTTGGTTGCCTTTTCCAGCTTCTAGAAGTTTCTCTCATTCCTTGGCTCATGTTTCTACCTCCATCTTCCAAGCCAATAACATATCATCAAATTTGTCTCTCTGGTCTCTGCTTCCATTGTCATGTCTCTTTCTCTGACTCTCCTGCTGCTCTCTTTTCCTTATACGGATCCCTGTGATTACATTGCTTCCCCCTCCATAATCCAGGATAATCTCTCTATTTTAAAATCATTAATCAAAGTCATGAAATTCCCTTTGCCAAGTAAATTAATATATTCACAGATTTCTATTCACAGATTCTGAGAATTAGAATGTGGAGAACTTTGAGAGGAAGCCATTACTTTCTCTACCAGGTTAGCATTAAAAATAAAAACAAAAACCTAATGTTAAAGACCTAGTTTCAAAATCTCTCTATCCCACTCACTATGGTAGTACCTTGGGTGAGTACCTTAACATCAAATCCTTAATTTACCCCTCCACATGTGTGCTTATGATCAAAGGTGACACTATCAGTAGAGGACATTGAATGAATATTTTCATCAGTGCCCTTTGTTGGCTGCATGACTGCTTGGCATGCCAGGAATGGTTCCCTGACCAGCCAAAGTCATATTCCTTCAGCTGCCTTCTTAACTACTGTTCACGTGCACATAGCACAGAATTTCCCTTTTGCACTTGTAATCTCATAATTCTGTATTTCATTTTCTTCTATGTCCTTGGCTATTGGCCTGTTTGGACTTGTTTGGCGTGCGCAGTCACAGTGGTACCTAGACGTTCAATGTTTCTACCTGCTATGCTTTCCTTACAATGTTTCATTCCATTCCAGCCATCAGGATCCAGGGCAGCTAGCTTGTTAAGTGATTAAACTAATTTTCTTCATTTACCATGGCGCCAGATTTCCAGCTTGTTTATGAAAACTAGCTCAGTCATGTGGCAGGTTCCACTAGAGATTTCAGATGTAGATCATCCGCTCTACCATAAATTATCTCAGTCTCACTCAGAGTTTGAACCATAAAGTCAGCAGAAAACTATTTTCTTTGTAACTTGCACCCCCATTACTGTGGCCTGTAAAATGAAAAGATAGGGGGAAAAAAAGCCCAATGATTTTTATTCTTTATATGTAGGCAGATGATATAGCTTTTTCATAAACTGAATATTTGTGTTGCATTAAAAAATGTTTCCATTCACTTTTTAAATATATATTTCATCTTTATAGTACCAGGCCAGATTTCCAAAGGGGACAATATGTGGAACTCTTTCATTTTTCATTTTTTCCAAATGCTTTTTTCTCCTGTTCAGGTATTCATGTTTCTAATTTTAATATTCAATTCTCGTTGTAATTATTGAATTTTTACATATTAAGAAAAAGCTGGCACTAAATGTTTGTGTTTAAAGGAAAATGGCTAACTCATAAGTAGGATGAAAATTTGAGAGTTATGAAGTGCCAGCTGTGTGCATTAATAGGAGAATTTGGCAATTATCACTGAACTATTCTTTGAATTTTTAGAAAATGGGAAAGAGGGGGTTACTAGATTTCATAATTAAAATTCAAGAATGGAAAATCATTTCACATAGATAATTATTTAGATACATGTTTCTCTGTATTAACAGAAGTACTGGCATGATTATCCTTTACTCTCAAACCAAATATCCTGTTTAAAAATCAAGCTACCAAGCAATGAATATTTATGATCTAGACTACTGCAGATAGTAGACACTCACTTATTTGTTGAATAAATAGAATTGTGTAATCAATTGGAAGATACTTTGAAAGAGAAATAGAGAGATTGGGTAAACATTAAGGAAGTAATTTTACATTATCTGTGTTAAGGGAAATATGAGACCATGTAGAGAAAATGACATTAATGTCTTCGCATTTGTTCTGGTTCCTACTGCTGCATAACAAAATGCCCTAAAACATAGTAACTGAAAACAACAATATCCATTTATTTTCCTCACAAATCTGCCATTTGGGTGAGGAGGGTTCTTTCCTGCTCCACATGGTGTAAAGTAGGTAGCTTTTGCTGGGGGCTATAGAATCTACAAGGCTCGCAATTTTGTGTTGGCCATTGGCCCCATGTGAGCTGCCCTTGGGTTCTTTGGTCTTCCTCACATGGTGGCTAGGTTTTAACCATAAAGAAGTTATTAAAACCTGAGCCCAGAAACCCCCATAGTGTGTCTTCTCCTCTGTTCTACTGGTTAAGATGTCACAGAGCTCAGATTCAAGAAGAAACATAGATTATACCTCTAGAAGGAAGAATTTGTGGACATGTTTGAAAACTGCCACACCATCGCACTAAAATGAAATCCAAGTCCATTCCCTTAACCTCAAGGCCCTAGGGGGTTGGTAAACTTTTTCTGTAAAAGCCAGATAATAAATGTTTTAGGCTTGGTGAGTGAAAGGACAATCTTGTGTTGCAACTATTCAACTGTTGTATTAGCGAGAAAACAATAATAGATGATACATAGACAAGTGGGCATGCTTGTGTTTCAGTAGTTTACTAAAACTGATTTACTAAGGCATGTGTCAGGCCAGATTCCTTCCACAGGCTAGTTAACCCCTGCTGTACATGACAGGCTACCTCTTCTCCATTCCCTCCTCTCTCTTCTGTCTGCTAAGCTCCAATCATAGCTTTCTTTCAGTCTATCTGAAGCAAAAAGGTTTGTTTTCCCTGGGGTCCTGTGCACACCTTAATAATATTTGCCTTGGCCTAAATGTTACTTCCTCAGTGAGTCCTCCACTGCCTTATGGCTTCTCCATGACAGTGTTCAACTTCCATCTTATAATTAACACATTATTTGTTTTCTTTGTCATTCCACTGATAATCTACATGCATTCTAGACACTAGGTTGAAATTGATAACCATGGTTTACAAGACTCTTGTGTGCATGGAGCAAACTGTAGAGACAGATGACAAACAAGGAGGCAAATAAACATGAAAATACCAGACAGTGCTTAGTGCTATCAAGAAAATAAGACAGGACTTCATGAGATAGGTCAGGAAAGGCCTCAGTGGAGAGGTGACATCTGCTGAACAATAAGGAACTAGCCAAGCAAAGATTTGGAAGAAGAGATTTCCCTGCACAGAGGAAAGCTTTGGGGCATGTGGGCTCAAGGGGAGACCTTGGCATGACTGAGGAAGCAGAGACAAGCCAGTACAGCTGAAGAAATGCACAGGAAGGGAAGGATGTAATAAGTAAGGTCAGAAAGGCAGGAGTTGCACGGTCCTCAGGCCCAGATAAGAAGCTTAGATTTCATTCTACATGTCTGTATGCATTAATCTTAATCCAACACTTAAGGAACCTGTGTGTTATGCTGGGCCCTATGTTAGGTCCTAAGATAAAGCAGTGAATAAACACCTGTTTCCTGCTAGACTACATGCTCTACAGGGGCAGGGTTTGATTGTTTTCTCATCACAATATTCCTAGGACCAGGCATTTAAGAGGCACTTAATAAATATTTGGTGAATAAAGGAATGAGTGAATGGGAATGCTATAGTCTACATGATATCTATGTAGGCTGGATTCCACAGAAGTACATCCTAAGATAATGATTCTTGAGAAAATAATTGCTGAGGAATGTCTCCAGGAGCCAGAAGAAGTGGAAGGGAAGGAAGTCAAACAAGGATGCAGCTGGGCATGGTGGCTCACTCCTATAATCCAAGCACTCTGGGAGGCCAAGGCTGAAGGATTGCTAAATCCCAGGAATTCAAGACCAGTCTGGGCCAGGCTGTGCATTTCTCCAGCCACACTGGCTTGTCTGGTCTCAAGACCGTGTCTCTTTAAACACACACACACACACACACACACACACACACACACACACACACACACACACACACAGATGCAATATTACCTATTAAGTACAATTCTAGAAGGTGTTGGTTCAATTCTACAGATGAGACTTGAAGTCAGTGAAGTGAAGTTCGACCTCAGAGTTGCTCCTATCCAGGACCAGGGAGTGGGGCATTTATACTCCACACTAGTCAGTCCCAAAGGGATGTAAATTTTCAGGAAACTCTGCTTCCTGCCACAGAGACAAAACACTGGCAGTGAGAAGCTGTGTGTACCAAACTGAGAAGGGACCCAGAGACGTGTGGGCGGAGCCTGAGAACATCTACAGTGTCATAAGGTTTTCCATGTAAATGTTCAATATGTGAATATAAGAAACACTTCAAGAAAATGGCCTGTGTTCCCAACCTGTGGGCTAGGTAGAGAATTACTGCAAAGTATCTCCAACTAACAAGCTTTGTCCTACATAAATAATATTCCTACTTACACTCTACTTATTTTTAAAAAAACATAGTAGATGCTTCCATGGTTGATAAAAAATGCAAGTTCATTTACAAAGTGTTATTGAATTAATAATAGTTTTTGATATTATTTCAGTCACTAGGGATATAAAAGGTGTAGCTATTGTCATTTGAAAGACTAACTTTTTTGGCATTGTAAAGTTGTTTTCAAACTCAAAATGTGGGAGCCCTAATCATTAAAATATAACTTCTTTTAGAGCTGAGATGGGAAAAAAATGATATGAAGAAAGCAATGTAATTTTTTTTAGAGTAAATAGTTATTCAAGTTGAATGAAGCTTCCTGGGAAATTTTCCTGGGTCTTGAGACAAGAGCCCTGGCTCTGAACAAGTCACACCCCCAATTTCTATGTATTTCTTGAATAACATATTATTTTCCTGCTTTGAGCCATAGATACCAGGGGAAAGGCAGCTGTAAGACGTTTTAGTGAACATAATACACTGTCACTATAAAAAGTGTTTGCTGTTATAAAACATTGTTTCTCACTTCATTTCACATAATCATAACCCATTAGGCATCTCTGTCTTTGACCTTCAATAAATATCTGAGGACACAAAGAAAGCTACACATGATATAATGGATTTCTCCACTTCCAATTTGTTGGAGAAAAAAACTTCCCTTAGGTCCTTTGATTCTCATTTCCATTTCTTTCTTTCTTGCGTGGCTATCCTTTTCAAGTACACACTATTTTTACGTCTGTATCCTAATTCTGTCAAGTTCAATGTAAATGATTATACAAGTGTGGTATTTAACACATGATTTTTTAGCAACTGGCCAAACCACAGCATTCCATGGAATTTTTTTCTCTGCACATGACACTAGGGAGATCATTTCACAAATGTTTGGACCTTCTCTAAAATAAAAGCAAATTTGCTTTCCTTCCAAAACTTGGGATATTTTACTTTTTTTT